>NW_019173296.1:521891-602901 GCF_001773325.1 Penicillium arizonense
AAAAAAGGGAAAAAAAAAAATGGAGGGGAAAAATAAAATGGCAAAATGGGCAATTTGATAAGCAGATGCCCCTCTGATCTTCGGTCTAGAACTACCTTAAGTCTTGTGTTACTCTTTCTTTTTTCTATTGTTAATTGTCTATTTTATATTTATACTTTATACTTGTATTCATATACTCTCTTACACCCTTATACTCTCACTATATCCAGTTTTACTGTTGCTGTACGCCTTATCAACTCCCCGCTGCGGGCCTTGATCTGCGATGGCTCTCATGCACGCCTCGGCACTAGTGCTCAGTCCTCTCGAATCGTCAGGGCCAAACGAATCAGGGTGTGTTGTAACCTGATAATCCTTCCCTCCTCAGTGTTCCAGGTCTAGACATCTGGCTTCTTTGTGGCACCCAGGCATGCGTAAAATGACTCACAACCCCCAGTCAAGTGGCTTGTCTAGATCAGACGAATGTTCGCACATGTTGGGTCAGACCATCTTGACCGTTTCGGATGTGCTGCAGCCTTCGCCAATATATTTCTAGCCAATCGCATGGCCCGTGCTACTACGTGATCTGAAACTCGTCACAGTGGCTTTACTAGAAAGAGGTCCGCGTACATGCATACCGGGATGTCTGTTGTGCAGCAAATATCCGATGTAGCCACCGGACAGGGTCAGCTAAATATAGCTAAGATATTCTGTACCATGGGTTCACATACAAATAGAAAAGTCAAATCACTCGACCCTCCAAAATAAACTCGATGGGTACAAAAGCAAAAGGCAAAAAAGGCAAAAAAGGGAAAAAAGAAAAAAAGAAACGCTCACTCGTGGACGGTGTTTAGGAATAGCCGAACGCGGGGGTCGAACCCGCAGCCTTAAGATTAAGAGTCTTACGCTCTACCGATTGAGCTAGCCCGGCCGGGCTGTTGAAGGGGCTTTCATTTATGACTACATAAGCCAGTAATATCTTAACTTTCTTTTCCACTGCTCCTGTCTCGATGTCTTCTCACCTTGTGACTTCCCTATCGTCCACTCTCCCTGTTTCTACATGGTGGGTATAATACAATTATGCTTGAGTATTTGATGTTTTCTACATTTGCTCGGTTATATTTTCCGGCTCATTGATTTCCTTATTTGCTTTAAAAAGTTGCAGCGCGTAAATGATACAAAGATATATATATCCTCTGAGGTTAGTGAGATTTGCAGACATTTGACACATACACTCGCTTATATCTAAACTCGCACCTTCACCGTATTGTACTGGATGTCTTAATGCTGCTACTGTCTTCACAGATAAATAGACGTAGATCCTATGTAACTTACCATGGGCATGGAGTACATACATACATGTAAAGTACCTCACCTGTAGTTATCGTTCCCAAAACAGACTAGCCCATCACATGACCAAACGCACAGGCCATCTCGCTTCACGTTTTTCCAGCGTCAGCCCGTCCGCTATAAAGCAGCTTCTTTTCCTTTTTCCATCTCTCATGCTTTTGAAGTCGGCGCTGCATCTAGCAAGCCACTTCCTCAGATGAATTTCCTCTGATTGTAATATCTTCAGCATGTCACCTGCTGCACTTACCGAGATGCAGCCGGATCTGCAATATGATCAGCTCCAGGCTGTTGGCAAGGCCTTCGATGCCCTACTGCTAACTGTTTATCGACTTACCCACAGACAAAATGAACTGTTCCAGCACATGGACAATGTCTTCAAGGAGGTAAATACACACTTTTTTCTTCTCTTATTCTCCCTGCGTTTGCTTTGTCTCAAGTGATGAGAAATTTTGATTAGCTCTAGATCAGTAGTCACAATCTTGTGGCGGTGACGGATTAACATGTATTATCTGATGAGACTTTTATTGCTTTGCTTGTTTTCATGTGTTTTGAGACCATCGCTAACTCGCAAATAGTACTCCAATGTGATAGAAACACTGCCGCCTCAAGATAGACCTCGTGCACTGGACGTTCATACCAAACTGCTCGCGCAGCAAGAAGAATACCATCAGGGCCTTGTACACAGCAAGCTTCAGGTGGAGGAACAGCCGTTGAATTCCAAGGATGTAATCAAGACCCTCGTTGCACACCAAAATGTAGACGAAAATACCACTGCGGCCATCAAGGACGGGGTCAAAGGCTGCAAGTCTCTGCTCCGTTCTCAGGATGGCGTCTCCCAAATATCCAATTCCTGCATCCTCGCGCGAGTTCCTTCCCCACCACCCGCGCTGGAGAAGGACTTCACAACCAATGGTACTCAGGGGAATCTGCATTGCCCATTCTCCAAACCGAATAAGATGCAGAATGGAAGTGAAGTCCCTAGCGGGAGAAGCTCTGCAGCAAAGATCCAGGTCGACTCCACCTGCGGGCATGAGCATCTCGATCCTATCAAAGCCGAGCTGGACGAACGACGCTCCAGTCATACTCCATCCGCTCCATCATCGAAAGGTGCATGCCCTGTATCTCGATGCCCGATCCGATTCCTGGATCAACACTCACCAGAAGAAATCGCTGAATATGTTGAACGACACAAACACGAAATTCCTCGGAGTCATGCAATCTGCGTCAACCGATACCAACGCAATCCACAGGACATGCGACACCTAGACGCTAAATACGGTGGGCTCACCAGCATGATCGCTGGCCTGGGAGTCAAACACCAAGCCTTCTTACCGGAACGCCAGAACGGCGAGGGCAAGTCCGCAACCTCGGCGTCGACCCAGCGTGTCGAGAAATGGGCCGAGAACGTGGACCCAGAGGCGCCTGGAGCTCCAAACAACGAGGATGATAATCGCCAGAGTCACTTTGACCGTCCGCTCCGCGAAGTCCGCGTGGGGGAATCCCCGAGCAGGCCTTGGGGTATCTCAGTACCCGTCACACATCTCCCTCCAGCCTCAGTGCCGACTTCCGGTTCGGCGCCTGTCCCCATCCCAGCCGACCAATCCAATACTTCATCCGACAAGCCTGCGGACGTCGCTGACGCCAGTGTTGATGCCCCTGCCAAACCTGCCGGCCGTTGTCCTTTCGGCCACGGCGCCCCGAAGCCAGTCGCTGAAGTCCCCAAGCCTGAGACCGAAGGACCCTGGAAAGCCTGGGCAAAGGAATGGCCAAAGGATAAGAAAGGCCTGGCTACAGAAGAGATATCTGCGCCTCCCATTCCTGCTGCTGCGGGTGAAGACTCGACTACCAACCCCGATATTCCTTCAACCACCTCCAATCCCTCCCACATCACCTTCAATGGCCCCGTTTTCTTCGGCTACTCCGCCGAGCAGACAGTCAGCCTAATGCAGCAGCTTGGCAGCCTGGGCAAACCGTGACCCGAAGAATTGTACAGTATGTTCCTAGAAGGCGCAGGGGCAAGTAATGCGAACACGACTATTTACGACTTAATATTTTAGCATTGTATTAGCCCAATTGAATGTTATCCAAGTAATTATCCAATCCAAATAATATCTACAGTATTCCGATCCTTAGTGTAGGTAAAGAGATAATAAGTAAGATGACTTCATCGGGGAGCTTCGATGCTCTCCGAGGGAAACTCACAGAGCGGGGCACTTACCATCTTCCCTACTTCTTCCTCATGCTGCGCCCAACTTCTCGTCTCTTGTCTCTTTCTCAAACTATCACTCCTCGACCTTCTATCCTTTCCAGACCTCAATTCCTCCCTCGCACCATGTCTCTGTCTACCATCTCCGCTAAGGACGCCTGCCCTCGTAAGTCCCACCTTCATCTATCTTCGGAGCGGATAGAACAGTCAATTCCAGTCCCCCTGGAATACAACCACCTTGAATCAACTCACTAACATATACATTCAACAGCTGCCGGCCCCTACGTACGTTCTCCCTCATACCCAGGTGTTCACCTATCTACCTTGCGAGCTACCCCTCTATAACTTACCCGAAATCAAACAATTGAACCCAACCACTCGAAAACAACAACATCTATACATATCCCCAAGCACATAGATCCTAACACAAACCGTTTACAGTCCCAGGCTATCCGCGCCAACGGCCAGATCTTTGTCTCCGGCCAGATCCCCGCCGACGCCTCCGCCAACCTGGTCGAGGGTAACATCGGCCAGAAGACCCAGGTCTGCTGCGACAACATCAAGGCTATCCTGACCGCTGCCGGTTCCGACGTCTCCAAGATCGTTAAGGTTAACGTGGGTTTTCCCTTACTCTAGCGGAGACACCTCGGTTTATTTCCTAATGAACCTTGCTAATCGAAATGGATATATAGGTCTTCTTGACTGATATGGCCAACTTCGCCGAAATGAACGCCACCTACGAGAAGTTCTTCGTTCACAAGCCTGCCCGTAGCTGTGTTGCTGTTCACCAGCTGCCGAAGGGTGTCCCCGTTGAGATTGAGTGCATTGCTCTGGAGTAAATTTGAGGGTTTGTTCTTTGGAATGAATACTTTTTACTGGATACAATGGAAACTCAAGATCAAAATGAATTCATTGTAAATGTAAATATAGATATAAACGTGGAATAAAAGGGTGAATCCAATTGAATTACGTTTACCTGTGGAATTGCCTCGATCTGGTATCTGGTATCTGGTACTGGTCCATCGTGATTATTTCCATTTCCATTCCATCTGAAGTAATATGAGCGGGCACAAGTAGATGCCAATGGGAATCATAAGGTCAAGGGTTCATGCGTAATGAGACAGAATGCAGAAAACACGAAGAGGCAGAAAATTGGAAGCATTGTTGGCTGATGTATAAAGCAATAACAAACATACAAGACAGGTGCCAATTCCATGTTCACCTTGCCCGTGGCATTATGCCACTCATGCGACTTCCAGCACCGGCCATTAAACTCTGCTTCACGATGGCATCGGCAGCTGCAGCTGCAGCTAGTCTTTCCTTCTGACGGCTACGATCACGCAGGTAGCCTGCGGCTTCAGGGCGCATACGGAGAATACGCAGGATCATGTCGTCGTTTGGATCGGCCTGGGCTTCTTTGCGCTTCTCTTCTTTGGCTTTCTTCATGGTTCCCAAATTGCGGGAGAGCATGATACTCTTCGCACGACGGGCAGCGGGAAGCCCTAAGCCGCCATGGCCAGCGCCTGTGGCGCCGAGGTGTGCAGGTGCGGAGGCTCGGTTGCGGTTCGCTTGTTGGCGGTTGACTGTTGCCGAGGCCATGCGCTCAGAGGTGCGGATGAGGTTCTCTGTTGGTTCGAAGTAGAAGAAGTTCAGACTTTGGATTTCGTGGTACTTGGGCGATTTTAAGATGTCGATTGGAACACCGCCTGCCTCGCCTGTTTCTTCGTCGACGGCATGGAAGAAGTTCAACAGCAGCACGAGCCAGCGTGATACGATGTCGACTTCTTGGATGGTTAGGGGTTTCTGATGGGATGGCTTGTCGGATAGAGGTGGCACTAGCAGACTCTCGATGGTTGCGAGTACTTCCTTCCACAAGCGGGCCATCACCATCTTCATGGCTTCGGGTGTGAGTGTCTTGTTCATGATGGCGAAGTTGTCATTGAAGTAGTTGAAAAGAGGAGTCAAGGCGTTCTCGACGTCGGCTGGCGTTGGGCCGGAAGCAGCTGGTTGTGCTCGGTTGCGGTTCAGGAAGCTCGACACACTGGAGATGCTAATACCACGAGAGAGCAGAGATTTCAATGTCCGACGGGAGAGACAGTGGCTGATGTATGCAGAAAGCTTCTCTGTGATCTTCCGAGTCATGTCCCTTTCGGTACGTTTTAGTGTACGGAAAGCCTTGCCAAAGTAGAACTGGATATCATCGCGCTCGCCTTCCATACTAACTCGGAGCAAAAGCCGACCCTGAGTATCAAGGTCGAGCCAATACTCTCTTGGCAAGAAGTCACTGAAGTGCACTGGATCCAGCTTGATTGACGTGCGGCCGACGTAGTCGTGGTCGCCCACTGCATCCCAGTCCCAGATTGTAGCAATCATGTTAAGAGGACCTTGAGTTGTCAGATCAACAGTGTCCTCCCAGCGGGGATTAAGATTATTGTAAATGGTGCGGGTCTTTGCAATCCGTTTCTGATATTCGTCCGTCAAGACGACATAGGGGTCACTGCCACCACCGATATCGCACGCCTTCAAATCTTCTGCTTCCACAACCTTGATTGTGAAGACATAAGTGGTAGACTTGCGGACCTTTTTGAGCTGCGGAGGGGTGTTTCTCGCGATGACCTCGGCGCACCCGTCGACATTGATGTCGTTCTCGAGCTTGTCAAGTTGGGCGAGTGCATACTCGATGTTGTTCAGTTTCACCAGGGACTATACAAAGGTTAGGCGCCATATTCACGAAGCTGAAAGTGCACACATACTTCCGAGTAGAATTGGAATGGTTCGATCTTATCCTTGTTTGTCCATGTGTCCTTCGCAAATTGCATCAGCTTCTCCTGTGTGGTTTGGTTCAATGCGGCCTCTTGTTCAGGCGTGAGACGATCCAACTCCCGCGCAAACATCTTCTCCAAGTAGTCACAATATGTCGCCACACCCTTGCCAATTGAGTTGGAAAGATGCGTCATGAATTTCGCATATTGGAGATCGTCGTCCCATTCCAGCTGCACAAGGTTCTCAACTACTTGGTTGAAAGATCGGAAGATATCAATCACTGACACACTGTGTCGATCATCTTCAGGTGCGAGATCGGTCACTCCTTCGGCACGAACAGTGAATGCGTCTTGTCTCGTAGCTTGACTGACCCAATCCATGATCTTTTGGTCTGTCAGACGAAGCCATCTCCAGACGAATTCCTGAAGAAGAGTCTCCACATGGAATGGGAAAGTTGCGCTAAATTGGGTCAGCTACCAATACTCGTAAAGTAGAAAAGGCCGGTCTTACTCGGGATGGGTTTGTGTGAACAACTGTCTGACAGCAGCAAGTCCCTTGTATAAGTCGAAACCATCTTCGATGGCGATCTCCTCGCCCCTATCTTTGGCTTGTTCGAGAATCCTGATGACCATTTCATGTGCGTCCTCGGCAAACATTGGTAATACATTGAAGCATAGAGTGGTATAAGGATTAACCCTGTTTTTGGTTAGCGATGGGTCAATTAGACAAGATGTGAGACGTACCCCATAATCTCTGGATTATTGCGGTAGCGTTTCTGGATTTTGGTTGCAAGCTTTGTGATTGCATCTCCAAGTTCGATGACATGCTGGGGGTCCCAAGCCTCTTGCTCCACTGGAATGAGTTGGCTAAGGAGGCTCTGGTATTTCGCTGTGGCCTTCTGGGCCAGCCCATCTTGCACATACGAACAGAATCGATCGATGTCCTCCGGGTCCTCGATGTAATTTGGATCCGTTTGGATGTGTGTTTCGAGAAGGTACATCACTGGACCAATTGGGCGTGGCTTTGCCTCAAAACAGTTCATCATGACCTCGTACAGCTCTCTCAACAAGGCCTCATGGAGCTTGGACAGAAGTACTTGCATCATATGAAGGTCGTGAACGGTCCATCGTCGCCGGTCGAAAATCGCGGAAGCCACAAAACTACTGCGTTTGCGGTTCTCTCCTGCAGGCATTTCCTTCACAAACGTAAATGCCGAGTCAAGAGTATCGAGATCGATTTCATTATCGACAAATTTAGCCTGAGCCACATCAAGGAATAACACGACCCGGGAGAAGTTGGGAATCCGCCAGCGGAGACATAATTCATTAAGCATCTCCGTAGACTGCTTTGAAAACAATTTCATTGAAGGCACATCAGATGTGGCTTGGGAAGCTTCGAGTTCCCGGTCTCGTAGATCGTGACTCAAAGTCTGGGCTAAAATGTATCTGTACACAGCCCTAGGGTCGGATGGGATGAATACGTAAGTATCAGATTCATCTGTGTCGTCCAAAGATAGTCCACTGATATCAAGGGGTTGATCGATGACATAGGATGTCCTGTCAGTCCGGCCAGAGGACGTTCTGGACAAATCAGGATGTTCGCTGGAATTAGGGTTGAATTGAGGAAGAGACCCAGGAGTGCTCTTGGCCAACTCTGGGTTGGATTGCACAATTGCAAGCATCATCTGTGAGAGATCAGGGCCTTCACTTTTCTTCCAACTTTCGTAACCCTCGTCTGTCTCAAAATCATCTCTTGATAGTGTTTTGTGAGTTTGAAGATTCAGGTGTGCCTGATAGGTCTTGAGGTCCTGTAGAGCGGCCTTTTCAGTCCAAATGGACTTGTGTTTGTCGATCTCAGACTGCGCTTGGGCTGTTGTCATCCCAAAGATCTTGGTAACATGCTGCACCAGGGGCATGTCTTTCACATTATAACTCAATGAACCAGGGGCTTCTGCCGCTGACGCAGGTCCATTTCCATCCATGAGATCCTGATCTTGCAAAAGAAGCTTGTTCTCGAGTACCGATAAGCGATTTGCCAGCTCTGGACGGTCCTTAGACCAGTCGTGATCCTTCAATATGAGCCCGAAAAGCCGGACGAAAAGAGCAACGTGTCGATCCACCATCAGTTTCCAGCTGTCATCGTCGTGATCCTTGCCCTTGCCCAACTCCTTGATCGCATTGGAGTAGAAGATAAGGACCAGATCTTCAGCTCGCCGGTCCTTCTCCATGCGCTTTCGGAACGAGTCTTCTTTCAAGGTGTTGAGAAAAGCAGCGAAAGTGCGTACGACCAGGTGATCTTGGTATTCCTTCCGTTTCTCCTTTCCCATCAACACGCCCGTTAAGCGCTTCTCCAGCTCGGACACGAATCCATGGGGAATCCTTGTGCTCTTGGAGTCCCTGACCAGCGAGAAGTCACTCATCAAATCATGAATCGAGGTCGACGATCGCTTTGGCCGCGCCGGCGCGGCTGGGGCATTTTGGATGCGACGGGAGCGAGGGTGGAGGAGGTAGGCAAGATAGGCGACTCGAACGGCATGGCTGTATGCCACGTTGGCATTCAAAGGGCGTCGCCGTGACAAAGAGGAGTTGCGCGAATGGCGACCCTCATTTTGGAGGCTGTTAATCCGTCGGTTGACTCCTCGGGATTGGCTAGATGCTGTCGACATGGGGTGGTGCTCAACTAAATTCGTGCAACTTTGCGAGGTAAAAGACACTGGAATGCGGGACCATGGAGTGGAAGACCACACCGGGAGATAGAGGCTTTTCAGGATACTTTTCTCAAAGAACCCGAGGTGAAAAGCTGTCGCAAAACCAGAGGGGATAATTGTTTGAAGGGGAGAGAGGGGCGGAGGTGAAACAAAAGCTCCCGAACCAACTGACGTAGGCGCCCAAAACAAATACTATCTACCTGATAACTGTTGGTGTTTACTTCCCCTATACTTCCAAGGGGATGTCCTTGTTCTCCTTCGACTAAACAGGGATCGTCGATTTAAAGCAAGGGTGTAACGTTATTCGACATATACCATTACCATCCCCAGTATGTCATGCCGTTGCGCAAAGGAGTGATACTGCGACAGGTTTGCCTCTTTGTCTCTTTGGCCCTCTACAGACACCAGTCTCTCCAGATGCGAGCCTACAAAGATCAAAGTAGTTTTATCCAAATTCATTCCGAACATGCAATCGGGCTTTTCGGGGTTTGAAACATGGGACTGTCGGCCAACCGACCATCAGTCCCTCAAGTGACGCCGAATATAAAAAGTCGTACTGGTATTTACACAACAATAAAAAGAGACCAGATGCCAATCACCACTTGTCTTCACCGGACTTGCGAGCCTAGATAGAAGTATTAGCTCGTCTGCTCAAAAGGTCTCCACAGAGGGGATATGTATGGTCACGTACCGGTAGAGCATTGGGCCCTCCCAGCTCCTTCTCCAGACCATCGGCATAGGTCTTGGGGGCACTCGGCTTGTCGGGGTAGTACATGCCGACAACGCCGCACACGCTAAGGAAAGCGACAACGAAGCATCCGAGGTGGAAGAAGCCCTTGCCGGCGGAGACGTGGGTGTATTGCTCGGGACTGAACACACCGAGGATTTCGTTGTCCTCGTGCACAGGTTCACCGAAGTTGCGCTTCTCCTGGGCGTCCCACCAGCCACCGTAGGGATCTCTGAAGGCCCGCTTCACACGGGGAGGGTTAGGGTAGTTGTTGTTCTGTCTCGGTGTTAGATGCCGTCGCTACCAGGCGGGGAAGACCGTATAGGCGCCATATAAGGTATATACCTGGAAAGGGTCCTCGGCTTCAGCAGCACGGAGGGCTGGGACCTGGGAGAAGGCTGCGCGGGGAGCAATGGCGCGGGCGGCAACCTGGGGGAGGCGCCGGGCTAGGATCCGTTGAGACAGCATCTGAGAGGAATTGAACGTCAGAGAAGGTGCGGGGGAGAATAAAAGACGGCGTAGAGCTAGACAAAGAACTCACTGCTATGCTGAAAGACCGGAAGCAAATGAGTGTCTGAGGGAGGCAAGAGAGCCAATTGAGTAGAGGGGGTTGAATATCGATGATGAACGGATGGAGGTTTGCGGAATGTGGCCTGAGGCCACCAGTCACAGGACTCAGGCCGACAGGCAGCCACGCGCGGCGCGACCAGGTAATCGCTCCAACGAAAAAACCACTCTCCACGTATTCTCATTCATCTTCCATCCTTTTCCGTCCCCATCAATGCTACGGTGCCGATAAGCATGCGAAACTTCGTGTGGCATATATACTCGATCATACCTACTCGCTAATGCCAAAATATTTCACTCTGACCGCGCCATTATTGGGATAACTGGGGTCACCTGCCATAAACGGCCCCTGTCGTCTGCGCCTCTAAGTCATGCAAAACGGCAGCCCCGACGGCCCATCAACTCAAGATGAACGCGTAACTCCTGTGCCTGATCTCACACCTCTCAACGGGTCTGAAATCGAAAATACAACGGTTTCTGCCCCCCACGAATCGATCCCTTCCGAGCCGAAAGATGTCGAAGCTGTCCCGCAACCCGAAGAGCCCCCATCCAAGAAACGCAGGCTTACAGATTCTGCCTCATCGCCACGTTCAACCCCCCGGCCACCATCTCCGCCCTGGAAGAAAGCTGGTTTCGATGGTCCGACGTCGTTCTTGCTTGAAGGGAAGCGCAGGTCTTCGCGGACCAACGCGGTACCTGTCGAACCCCAACCTCCATCAGATAAGAGACACACGCGGGGGGCGCAGAAGCAGCATGGCAGGTCCGCTCGCGATAGCACAAAACCGGTCACTTCCTCGCCGTTATCCGTGACGCAGTCACGCGCCGAACTCAATGGAAAGCTAGGTGGCAAGCCGACTGCCAATGTATCGCCCAGAACGCCATCGTCGCGCACCGTGGCTACCAAGCCCCAGCGAGTCTCACAGACGCCGGCTTCCAAACCAAGTCATTCGCGCACACGATCTCGAAGTTCCGCTACCCTTCCTCGTCCCCCCGGTGCCAACGTGAACGGGACCAGTTCTCGTTCACTCCGCGATCGACATTCACTTTCAAACTTAGCGCAAGAGGTCAATGGAGGCTCAGATGATGTTAAGGTGGATGGCGGTGAGCAAGATCAAAGCTCACAAAAAGTTCCACGATTACGGCTTAAAGTTGGCAAGCCTGTCCTTCCGATTCGACATCCCGGCCATATTCCACAAAGGAAATACACGTCATTCCGGGAATGGGTAGACCAAGAAGACCGCTCGAACACACTGTCAAATGATGAGGCCATAATAGAAGCGCGCAAGCGGCGTGAGGTCATGGATGCTGCGGAGGCTGGTGGACCACTAAGCTCGGAAGTTTGCTCGGCATACCTCACTGAGCAGCAGGAGGAGCCCCCACCGCAGTACTCACATCAGGATCATTTGGTTTCCCACGCGCTTTATTTCCAAAAGCTCCTCGACAAGGAACACAAACGTCACCGACAGACCGCCAAACTCTTCGCGCAATGGTGTGCAGATGCCTATCGGAAACGCCATAAAAACCCTGAGGATATTCTCCGCGAACAACAAGAGGAAATGCGCGGGAAACGCAAGCAGCTAGCCAAGGATCTCCAGAAGATGTTCGACTTAACCCGTGCCGAAATTGACCGGGTCCGTTTAGCACGCTGGGAAGAAGAGCGCAAAGTACAAGACCAACAAGCTCTTGATCGTGCGATCCAAAAGTCCACAGCGCTGTTTGAGAAACGGCGAGCCGAGATTCTAGGCGAAGCTCCTAGTGATGCCCCCGCGACCAGTGATGAGGACCTCGAGTCTGGCTCCGAATCTGGCTCAGGTGAAGACGATGAGAGCAACATGTCGGGTTCTGAATCCGCAACCGACGACGAAGCAAATGTAGATGACGATGCTGCATTAACGGCCGAAGAACTCCGATTGAAATACGCCAACCTACCTGATGATCAGACCGACCGAATGTCCATAGTCTCTGGAACCACTGCGATGACCAACCCCAACGAATCCATGGACCCTGAAGCTGCCCTAGAAGATGTCGATTCACAAATTACTCCCGGAGATACCAATCTTGATGACGTGGACTCGGTGCTCATGGACGACAGCGATGCCTCCACCGATATGGATGACGATATGGGTGATAGTGACGAGGAAGAAGATGACTCGAGTGAAGAGGATTCAGACGAAAATGGCGATGACAGGTCTGGTCTGATGGGCTTCTTTTCCAAGAAGGAGATCTCTACGCCCCAGGACGGTGAGGGAGAAGCTGAAGATGCGGATCCTGAGCCAGATGATGTCTCGGACGACGAGCAATCAGATGAAGATGAAGATGATAGATCTGGTTTGCTTGGTTTCTTTTCCAAGAAAGACGTATCCGCAATCAATTATGACCAGGACGTCAAGGAAGCAGGCACAGACCTTGAGCAAGACGACGAGGAGCTCGACTTCGAGGATCAGGATGAAGTCTCACTTGTTCCAAACGGGCCAACAGCCAGTGAAGGCAACTCGCCAGAAGGAACGCCCTCATACATTGTCAATGCCTCCGAAGCTTCTCCTGCTAATGGTGGAGAAACACCTGCCACGGATACCCCGATGGAAGACGGACACACTGAAACAGAAGCCGAAGAAGGCCCCCCTGTTGGTGCCACAGATGACACCGATCAAGACCAGCCTATGGAGGTAGATACCGTCTATAACGGTCAACCCAGCGGCGAACTGTCCAGCGAGGCTTCGCCGGGAACATTCGCAACCAAGCCATCTGAACCCGAGTCCGTGTCTTCGCTAGAGCCTGCCATGGAGAAGGCATTGCAAACAGCCCATTCACCTGCTCCTGGTATGCAAACGCCTATTCCATCACTCCTCCGCGGCACGCTACGTGAATACCAGCACTACGGTTTGGACTGGCTTGCAGGTCTCTACAACAACCACATCAACGGTATTCTAGCAGACGAGATGGGTCTGGGTAAAACGATTCAAACAATTGCCCTACTCGCCCACCTTGCCGTGGACCATGGTGTCTGGGGCCCACATCTGGTAGTTGTTCCCACCAGCGTGATGCTCAACTGGGAAATGGAGTTCAAGAAATGGTGTCCAGGTTTCAAGATCATGACATACTATGGTAACCAAGAAGAGCGCAAGCAGAAGCGCCGCGGCTGGACAGACGATAATGCCTGGAACGTGTTGATTACATCATATCAACTCGTCTTGCAAGACCAGCAGTCTCTCAAGCGAAGGAACTGGCACTACATGATTCTTGATGAAGCGCATAACATCAAGAACTTCCGATCGCAGAGATGGCAGGCCCTTCTCACGTTCAAGTCTCGCGCCAGGCTTCTCCTAACTGGTACGCCGCTACAGAATAATCTGACTGAGCTGTGGTCCCTACTATTTTTCTTGATGCCCTCAGACGGTTCCAGTGGTGGCGTTGAAGGATTTGCAGACCTTAAAGATTTCTCTGAATGGTTCCGCCGTCCAGTAGAACAAATTTTGGAGCATGGTAGGGATACCATGGACGAAGAAGCCAAGGGTGTGATCACCAAACTTCACACCGTTCTTCGTCCGTATATCCTGCGTCGACTCAAGGCCGACGTCGAGAAACAAATGCCCGGCAAGTATGAGCATGTAGTCTACTGCCGGCTCTCCAAGCGTCAGCGCTATCTCTACGATGGCTTCATGTCGATGGCGCAGACCAAGGAGACGCTCGCATCGGGAAATTTCCTCTCCATCATCCACTGTCTCATGCAGCTCCGTAAAGTCTGCAATCACCCGGATCTCTTCGAAACTCGCCCCATCTCCACCTCCTTTGCCATGCCGCGATCTGTGGTAACAGATTTCAATGTCAAGGAATCTCTTGTTCGGCGAAGGCTCCTTTTTGAACACCCTCTCACCAAGATTGACTTGGATTTCCTCAACCTCGCCCCCGTGTCTCGCGAGGATATCTCGCGACGGTTGGCCGACGACAGTATCAGGCTCATGGCTATTGGTCCTTTCAAAACTCTTCGAGAACGCCAATACAATCGAACCAATTGGGAAATGGGCTTCGATGGCTCCAACATGCAAACCATTTTGGAATCTCTCGAGAACGCGTGCCGCAAGAGGCGAATGGCCGAGTTAGAGCGATGTCTCTACTTTGAAACCAAGCGCCACGGCCGTCGTCCTATCTATGGTAGCAGCCTCATTGAGTTCCTCAGGGCTGGCACCAAGGAACATGCTCTGTCCAATGCACCATTGCGGAAACGCTCGATGGCCGACTGGCTGTCGAGCCGATCCTCGGTGCTTGCTTCGATGATACTGACTGTCGAAGAGCGAGCTCTGGAAATGGATGGCTATGTTCAGAGATTCGCCTGTGTCACCCCTGCTGCCGTCGCTGCTGGCATGAACGAAGCCGCCTTGACTCCTGTTGAGACACGGCTTTTGACGAATACCCGCAAAGACCAGCCCTACGATCCGTTCCATGAAGCACGGATGCGCCTCTCTATTGCGTTCCCAGATAAGAGACTCCTACAATACGATTGTGGCAAGCTGCAGCGCCTAGACAAGTTGTTGCGCGACCTCAAAGCCGGGGGCCATCGAGCCTTGATCTTCACCCAGATGACCAAGATGCTCGATATTCTGGAACAGTTCCTCAACATCCATGGCCATCGCTACCTCCGGCTCGACGGAACTACAAAGGTCGAATCGCGACAGATGCTCACGGAACGGTTCAATAGCGATCCTCGTATCCTGGCTTTCATTCTGTCGAGTCGATCCGGTGGTCTTGGTATCAACCTGACGGGCGCCGACACGGTCATCTTCTACGATCTAGACTGGAACCCGGCCATGGACAAGCAATGTCAAGACCGTTGCCACCGTATCGGTCAAACTCGGGACGTCCACATCTACCGCTTCGTGTCTGAGTACACTATTGAATCCAACATCCTCCGGAAAGCCAACCAGAAGCGTATGCTGGATGACGTGATCATCCAAGAAGGCGAATTCACGACGGACTACTTCACCAAATTGGATACTCAGGGTCTGGCCGAGAGCGACGAGCGCGACGGCCAAGACGAGGCCAGTGCCGCCATGGACCGTGTCTTGGGCAATCGCGTCGCGGGCACTCGCGTCTTCGAGCACGCAGAGGACAAGGAGGATCTAGATGCGGCCAAGAACGCGCAGAAAGAACAGGAGCATGCAGATGACGGCGACTTCGAGGAGCCCAGTGCTTCACATGGGACGCCTGCGCAGGTCGGCACGCCCCTGGACGATGGCTCTGGGACCCCTACACAGTCCGTACCCACCGAGGACCCAGACCTAGAGGTGCAGCCTGGTCACATTGATGACTATTTGTTACGCTTCATGGAGTGGAACATGAAGGATGAGCCCCTGGTTCTGCCTCCAGATAAGAGCAAGAAGAAATCCAAAAAGGGCAAGGAGCATCATCTCAAGAGGCGACGCTAGGAAGCCGTCAGGAGAGCGCATTTCTCGCACCAATGGCTTATTGTTTTCTCCACCCTAACCGTTTCACAATTCAATAACTCGGAGCGCCCTGCCTGTTTGGCGATAGTTGCCTCCTCCCCGGTTGGAGGCAAACTTTGTGTATTAGTCTGTATAATGGCGTGGTTTTCTTTCTGAGCTTGTCTTTATTATTTTACTACTTACTATTGTCTCTTCTATTTGACCATCTCTATATCTCCTGGCTTTCCCTTTCCTGTTACGGTTAATCTGTGGTTAACCTGCAGTAGAACTCCTTAACTACTAGTATTGCACAGTGGGGAAGAAATAGAGAAATAGACTTTATAGTGCATCCGAAATAGCATCCGAAGTCGGAACCGGCCATTGACACTATCCTATATTAACCCGGAGCTGCTACCTAACTCGTTAAGTGGATCGGGGCACATCTGCAACCCAGTGCCTTGGGTCTCGTTGGGGTAGATCATGTTGCAACCGCCGGAAATATAGACCCTGGGCTTGGACCTGCAAGACTATAACGTTTAGCCCTGGAGTTTATTGTGGACGGCGTGGACCGCAAGGGAATTGCCTATTGTGCACACTCCAAGTAGTTGGCCAGGCTTATATTAAATAGATCGGTATGAGATCATGGCTGTTCCAGTATAACTGCTAGTGCAACTGTTAGTGTTGGTGAGTTCTTGGTACCGAGTTTATCGAGAGAAAAAGTTGGACAGAGTAGATGCAGGTACGTTTGGCACACCGCAATTGGAGTCCGGTCGGAGCCATGTATGTCGTGTATCAGATAGAATGGTTCCAGGTTCCAGTCGAACGTACAAGGCAACGTGACGGAGAAGATGACGGCAGATCTGCTCGGGAGGCTTTCCCCTATTCTTCTGCCTGTACTCCAATGGAGAGCCGTGGCCCGGTCGATCTTCCCCAAAAGCCAATTTCCACTGCCTCGGCAGGTCCTCTCCGAGCAGCCATTGAGCGGTAATATGGGGTGGGAAGAGTGGATATGGTGCACTTGGACCTCGGATACGATGATTATACGAGGGGTGCGAAAGCATATGATCGTGACTTTAGGGATTAGCGGGAATAATACCTAGGCGTGGTTCGTCGTTCCTTTTGCATAATTGGGGGTCATGTTGGAGAAGATTCAAGACATTGTTGCCGAGCATTCCACGGGGCGAAAGATGTTTGGCTCTTGGAGATTAATCTCCACATGATCGCCACCAGTCGCCACCAAAACTGGAATAGTGTAGGGCTTTCGCAACGAGGATACTCAATTGAGTGAAAGACCCGCGATCCAAGCTTCGAAGCTTTTTCTCGGGCAACCTCCATGTGTTGCAGTAGACCCACGGTGATCTGGAGATCCCTCTAGCCCATTAATATCCCGGCGTGAACTCGGCTTGTGGCAGCGAGGGATTAGCGCGGGACCGCTGGTGGCGCTGATTGACCAGGTCAAGCTCGTCAAATATAGTAACTAAAAACAACAATTGCCCTTGGCCCTATGAGAAGGGCGTGAAACGAAAGAGGAAAGAGCGGAATATGCGGAAATAATATGCCAATGATAATAAACACTCGGAGTTTTTGCTTTTTTTTTGCTTCCTCTTTTTGCTTTCTTTTTGCTTTTTCTCGACAGGTCCAGAACTGCTCCTGACATGCGTTAGTATTGATTTTCTTTGTATGTCCCAAAGTGGATATGGTAGGATAGTTGCCTTGGAGTAACTCCGTGGTTAGATTGGAGATCCGCGCGGATGGAAAGCCGGCGCGGGCCATGTTACTATCCTTGTCCATCTGAGACGGTCTCTAACAAAGAGAGGCATTTAGGTTTGGTCCATGGGGACCAATGCAAGGCGGCATTTCTCCAGATCCTCTGTCCCGACGTTGGAGCTTTAACCCATGGATTCGTGATCAGTTCAAGATATTGAACCACACTTCAACATCCGAGGGGTCGGTGTGAAGAATATGACATATGCACGGAGAACAGTGATTGGCAGCGGGGAAGCAGATGCAGTGGCAACCCCTGCCGGGACCGTGCAGGTGGTTCTGATTCTCCTTCGTCAAGTAAAACGTTCTGTGTCTCAAGACTAAACTGAATTGTATAATATTTTGAGCCTGGGTGGTCTCCCATTGGGTGATTTTCCGGACAGGCAAAACGTGGAGCTTGCCAACATCCACTATTGAGGACCCGGGCAGATCGTTGACGATCAATTTGCCAGATCGATTGGCGTTCGTACGAACCGGTACTCCACGGATGCCCTAGCCATTGGTCCGAGTCATGAGGGGCTGGACACTAGTCCAGACACCATCTGTCTTAGCGTATTCGGTTCAAGTTGAGTCCGGAGAAGCGTTCCCAGTAAGATGGATGGGGTCGATAGTGTTGGATCCCAGTCGGGTCCCAGGCACATGATGCGATGATCCTCCGAAGCTCACATGGGATATCCAATATTCCAGTACGGAGTCAGGGTAAGGTTTCGAATCTCCAACGGCTTCCTTTCACTTTGGGAAGATTCACCGGGTGCAGAACCACAAACTGTCTTGTGTGGGAATCCCGAAATGATCGGCGACCACGAGGAGGGATCTAAGCCCAACTCCGCGGGTGAGAGAAGCTAGACACGGGGCTTATCAAGGCTAGGCGATGTCTCCCATCTGACCGTTCTGGGTCTCTGGATCTCGGCTTCCTTCCGGCTCTTGATGCCGGTGAATCCATACCGGAATGGAACAGATCGAACTGTAGAGAGAGAGAGAGAAAGAAAAAGTAATACAGTAGTTTGTTGTCAGAGATGATCCATCCATTTCGGATGCTGGTATTGCTTTGTTAGGATGCGCCAAGCACTCGACTGGGCATAGTGAAGCAGATGTCAGTGAATGCCCTCAAGGGATCGTCGTAGATCCACATTAATAACCACGTCAAGGATGAGCTTCATATCGTCATGCGAATCTGGATGATCGACGGGGGGGTGTTTGACAAGGCAAAAGAGACTGGCTCTAACAAACACCTCTATATTTGCTCCTCCCCGGCTCTCTCCACTCCCTTATTTCCTCCCCATACTTATATTCCTGTCTCGCCCGTTTCCTATCTCTTTTTATTTTTTATTTTTTTGGCTTTCGCTGATCATTGATCTTCTTCTAATTCTTATCCTTAACTCTTCTTTCCTACCCTTCCCCTCCCCTAACCCCTTTGATTGGACAGTGAGTTTCTGTCCTCTGAGGATGAAGACTTCGATTTCGTCGGATGTATGGGAGAAGAAAAAGGCGTTGATTGCAAAGTTGTATATGGAAGAGGAATGGCCGTTGAAGCAGGTCATCAAGCAGATCCGGTCCGATGATTTCAATCCAAGGTGCGTTTGATACATTCGTCTTCACCTGGCAGGGTTGTCCTAACATCTTCTCTCAGTGAAACCCAACTACGAAGCAGACTGAAGAAATGGCGAGTCACCAAGCCGTCTCGTCAAACTCGCAAGAAGACTCAGGCCTCCAGTTCAAGCGCCGAGCCAGACTCAGACAGAGACGTGACCCGGAAGCCGTCTATCCAACGACCACTACCAAGAGATCCCCCAAGAGCTCGCCATGACTGGCCTGGAGCTCAGTCTATCTACACCCCCGTCTCAGAGGATCCACCTCACAGCAAATGGAACTCGCATCTCGCTCAGCAGCTCACCCCAAGCCCGTCGGGCGAACATGCCCTTGTCTCGGATCGCTCGGCAGTCCACTCCCACTCCTACCCAGACCTCAGCCCAACCACAACATCCTTTGACCACGCTCACGCCTCCCCAGTGGGCGAGGCTCTCATGGTCAACACCACTTCCGCCGTGGCCCCGTCTTACCCTGCCGGATCCGCCTACCCTCTGTCTCCGGAATCATGTCTGCCCAGCCCTGGTGGCACTGCAAACACTACTCCCGGTGGCATTGCCTGGCCTCCTCGTGCTGCGTCTGCCGATTACGGCCTCAACCCAGCTCAGTGGTACCAACTGCCCTTCGAGGCCATCACTCCTCCCAACGGCGTCGCCCAGTCCACTGCCCCCATGGCTCCTTCATTAGCTGGGTACCTCCCGCCTATCTCGGGTCATGTCTACCAACCCCAGTACTCCAATTACCAGGGCGAGGCATCTGAGTACCACCATGGCTATGGCGACAAGAATTGGAAACGTGCCATGTCGTTGCAGTATGACATGGGTGGACACCCAGCCCTTGGCCGGGCTGAGCATGTAGAGAGGAAGCTGATTCATCATGGTCAGCCTCAGACAGTGATGTCTCCTTCTCATACGCAGTCTGGTCCGCAGTCCGTGATGTGTGCTCCCATACCTTATATGGGTCAAGATCACTACCAGAAGCCCCCTGGCATTGGCTATTAGGGATACGGCTTGACATTTTCCTTTCTTATATTATTAAATACTTGTGATACCTTTTGATTTGAATATGTGAAATATGGGTGGTTTTGTTTTGTTTTGTCATACCCGGTATTGTTGCTTTTGGGTGTTTATTTGTCAAATAGTCTGGGGGGCGTTGAACAGGAACTGTATATATTGATACCTCTGAATCCAATGTTCTGTACTCTACATATACAGTGTCTGAGTATCTGAGTATATATGTCATCGGTGTTCTCTCCTTAGCCGCCAAGCGCCTCAGTTATCCGAGAAGCAACCTCGGCATCTTTCACGCGGGGAAAACCCGAGCTCTTTTCTGCAGCTCTTCTTCTCAATTATATCTGAATTGTTCTTTCTTCAACCATTCCATCATAAAATTAAAAGACATCAATCTCAAGTCTCCATCAATACTAAGAACAGACTCAAAATGCGTGCCGTCCAAGTCAGCGAATACGTCAAGGTACCAACTGGCAACCACCTACCTCCCAACCCATCTACAACCAACAAACCAAACTAACCTGTTCACAGGGCCCCCTGGACCTAAAAGTAACCGACGTCCCAACCCCAACCCCAGCAACAGACAAATACCTAATCGAAATCCACTCGGCGGGCACAAACTTCTTCGATATCCTCCAAATCCAAGGCAAATACCAACACCAACCACCACTCCCGTGGATCGGCGGCGCCGAATTCGCCGGCACAATCACCGCCATCCCAATCTCCTCCAAGAACCCGCGCTTCAAAGTCGGCGACCGCGTCTTCGGCGCCACACAGGGCGCCTACGCAACCCACGTTCTCGCACCCGAGCACACCCTCCTCCCCGTGCCAGCCGGATGGAGTTTCGAAGATGCGGCCGGCTTGTTCGTTACGGCGCCAACTTCCTATGGAGGTCTTGTTCACCGGGCTGGGGTGAAGGCTGGTGATTGGGTTCTTGTTCATGCCGCTGCTGGTGGTGTGGGACTTGCTGCTGTGCAGATTGCCAAGGCTATGGGCGCGACTGTTGTTGCTACTGCTGGGACGGAGAGAAAGAGGCAGATTGCGCGGGAGTTTGGGGCGGATTATGTGGTTGATTATGGGAATAGGGATTGGCCGGAGGAGGTGAAGAAGTTGTGTAAGGAGAAGAGGAGTGGCAATGGGGCTGCGGGTGTGGATATTGTTTATGATCCTGTTGGGATGATCGAGGCCAGTTTGAAGTGCGTTGCTTGGAATGCGCGGTTGTTGGTTATTGGGTTTGCGGCTGGGAAGATTGAGAAGGTTGCGTTGAACCGGGTGCTGTTGAAGAATGTTAGCTTGGTTGGGCTGCATTGGGGGCAGTATGCCAAGTTTGAGACTGGCACTGTTGGTGACGTTTGGAATGGGATCTTTGATCTTGTTGCTCAGGGGAAGTTTAGGGGCACTGCGTTCAAGGATGAGAGCTTTGTTGGGCTGGAGAGTGTGCCCAAGGCCTTGCAGGCGCTTGGCGGTCGGGAGACTTGGGGTAAGGTTGTTGTCAACGTTGTTGGCAACGAGAAGGCGAAGAGCAGACTATGAGGTCTACATGATGGGCTGAAGATGTACTGAGAAGCAATAGATTTCATTTCATGGTATATGAATGTAGTGCGCAAGGAGTCATGCTCTCGTAGACAAAGTTAACCCAGAAGGGAAGACTCGAGCAAGTATAACATGAACTATGAAGGCCCTTTATTGCTCTGGCAACTGATGAATTTCAAGTGAGCGCGAGATCCTCGAAAGAAACCCGGCTCGCAATCCAGCTCCAGTCGGTCGCGGCCACAAGACGTGACGCTGCGGTGACTGTCCTCCAGAGAGGGTCCTTGAATATATCCTGGTATGGACTGGGACAGCTGGATTGAGAAGTTGCGAATGGCAGATCTTGTCTGGCGTAGATGTGAGACGGCGTATTGGAGGTCATTGAAAGGTTAACTGTGTTATCTGGAGCTGTTAGTGTTGAACGGGGTTATTATTCGACAGATGCCCTCAGAATACACATTAGATTCTGTAGAGACGTTGTCTTACGCGGAAAAAGTTGGGTGAGTGAAGGAAGAAAAAAAAAATAGAAAATAGAACAGCGCGGGCTGTCAGCCTGCTGAGTCAGCCCAGCCACTTTCCCAATTGTCGGATTGGATCTATAGGATTGTACCAGAGCATACATCAACTTCCAGTCAATGGCATGATCACTCGGTTTACATGAAACTTATAGCTTATCCACACATCAATTAATTTACAGAAGATTCCGGGTCGAAACACGAGCTGAAACCACAACTATGAAGGATCCAGATTTCCCTAACATGAAACAAATAAGATATAGAAAAGTAACCGTAACATCATGACTCAATCATATCGTAAGTTAGTATCTCATTAGCGATATTTCGTGATTCGCATAGCAGATCAATCACTCGTGGACCCTCAATGATGACGCTCACGCATCTCGACAACAGTAGTCCATCCCTCACAGCAAGATCGGCTCATGTTGTGGCCACACCAACAGCAAGTCACTTTGTGAGGCAAGAGAGGAGCTGGGCGCAAATCAGACATACCCTGGGAGCTACGGGAGATAGAAAGGTTGCCGAATTGTCGCGAGCCAGAGAGTCGCCGGCTACCAGTGTGGTCTGGGATGAGGACATTGGATTTCTTTGAATGGGATCGACCAAGCTTTGACTCTGTGCCGAGACGTTCTGGACAGGCAAGTCGGGCATAGACCTCGGAGGGCATATCTTGCCAGTATTTGCAGCGGCAGCAGATGACGAAGATTTTGGCGATGGTTTGGGGTTTCCGTGGGCTTTTATTCTTTTGGGATCTTCTTTTAAGAATACTTATAGGGCCGTTTCGGAGTGGAGGAGTATCAGGTTGGCTGCCAGGTTGGGGCATTCGACTAGCAGGAAGGTCTTGTGTAGTTGCCTCCGCAGTGGCCTCAGGCTTAGTCTCCACACGAGTCAGCGAGTTAAGGTGTAATTCAGGAGACTCAGGTGTATCTTCGTCCGCAGTATCATAATTCGAATGTTCATCATGGGAAGAAGTGTAGGACGGTGTGCGGTTGTGCCCTGGAAAGAATCCTCCGGGTCCCCTGCGCTTATCCTGGTTCCCTGAGGTATCATTCGAATTGTAAGAGGTTCGACGGGGAGATCTCGCAGGAACAGAGTACGACCCATCTGCCAAGTTTGTCGATGTTCGTCTGTTCTCCTTGTTGGTGGATGGATGAGATTGCTCATCAGGCGAAGAATTTCCCGTGTGGAAAGGAGATCGAACAGCCACTTTAAAAGGAGCTGGATCGTCTCTCGGTGTATGTGGTAAAACATTATCGGTTGAAGCAGTTGATTGCCTCCAGCTGTCTTGGCTTCGCCTTTCACTTTTGATAGGTATCTGTGGCGGTTCAGGTGAATCTGGGCCCTCGTGAAAATTTTCCTTGAATCGACTCTGCTGAATAGGACCAGAAGACGTAGGCAAGCGACTTCTCCCTCGATTGTCATCAGGCTGAAGAGGATGTCGAGCTAGCTGCGATGCGTTCGCATGGAGACTTGGCATTGTCGATGCCTTCGGGATCCTAGAATTTCTCTGAGCCACGTCATCTGTGTTTGCGGGGTTCAAAGCAAGAGGGGAAGATTTGTAGATCTTTGGTTGGGTATGCGAGTTAGGTTCCAATCGACCTGGTTTGACAAGGTCCCCTGTAGAGTTTGCGTGCGCCAGTTGGAGGGGATGATAGGTTGATGCAGCAGGTGAACTCGATGCATACTCTAGAGTTTCTGGAGGGGGTATTGCTTGCAGCTGCCGCGCTGTGGAAACTTTGAGAGTAGGCAATCCATGCTGAAGAAGATCAGCTTGCGTTGAGGTTTTTGATGTTGGCATGGTGGTAGCCCTGTACGAGCCATCGTTCCGAGTGAGACGCTCAAGGGAGTAGTCCGTCACTGGTACACTCTTCCGATCATGTTTAAGCACCGCAGAGAACTGCTCACGATCTAAATCACGCGGGAGAGTATTTGTCTCGCTGCCTTGAGCACCGTGTGGGGATTTGGGCAAGCCACTGACATTGCCCTGTGTCTGCTCAGGCATTAGCGGGTTTGGGACATTCTCATCATTCTTTGTCTTCCATGCCTCGGCCATTTTCCAACTCTCGCGAAGATCATCAGACTTGGCTGCCGAATGCAAGGCCAACCGGCGTTGCATTGAATTTGTCGAGTTCGTTGGGTTCTGCTTTTGCTGGTTGGTGGATAGATTCAGTGAAGTGCCGTGTTTGGAAGCCAGCTCTCGTGTAATGGCTGTACCAAACCTTTCTGGCAGAGTCAGAGGGAGAGATGGGGGGCTAGTATCTGTCCGAAGCTGGCTGGCGTCGGCAGACTGGAAGTCGGCGTCACTCGCATTGGAGTTTGAACGAGAACGTCTAAACAGCGAAGAGAAGCCGCTGGAAGATCGGGGCCGTTCCCTGTTTGCGCTAGAAGATCTGCTCGAGGTGCTGACGGGTTGCTTCTTGGTCAGTCGACGGGAGTTTCTGTCGTAGATTCCATGGTCTGCATTGAGTTGGGCTTCCTCGAGGGCTTGCAAACGCTTCTCAAGTTCCTTTCTCTCAGCCTCCAATCTCCTTGTGACACGCTTTTCCTTTTTGCTTGTATCCCACGTCGGAGATTTACAGATCTTGGCTCCATCGTTGGGATTGTTAATGGCCAGCGGTGTCATTGGCTGGGTTGGGGTATCATCCTCAGGGACTCCAACCGGTGCAACTGATGGGCTAGAGCCAGGTGTGCCAGTAGAGGGCAAACGAGAGTGCATAGAAGAGTAGGAAACTGAACTTGGCCCAGTTTCATCCTTCAAAGAGCGCCTGGTCCAGGAATGGTCGCTTGCTGCCTTGTTGTGCGCAAACGCTTCGCGGCGCGCAGCTGGAGACACAAGGTCGCCATGAGAACTGTATCGTTTCTTGGGGGTGTCAAATCATATTCTCAATATTTGCTATGCTGTACTTACCTCCTGGGACTTGTTAAACACACGGTTGAGATGCCCAGTAATTGATGATCGACGCGACCGACGGGGCTGCTCCGACATTCTGGCTTGACGCGACCGAGTGGTTAATGAAAGAAAGCAAAGGACATTAAATCGCTGATAGAGCGGCTCAAGAAGAGGCAAACCGCGAGGATGTTGCGGGGACCGGTGAGCAGAGAAGTGAAAGGTTGTGCGATATGCGAAAAAGAACGAGAGACAAAGACCCGAAGGCCATACGAGCAGAGAAAGAGGAAAAGAAAAAGAGACACGTTAAGTCTTGAATCGAGAGAAATTCTAAAATCCGCCACTATGTTGCATTGGTCACAGCATCTGAAACCTGCAGGCCTATTCTTAGCTTCAGATTTGATATCTCACACAGGCACACAGTGTATACAGTAAGTATATTGACGCTGATACACTGTTGGCTTCTATCTACATGCTACCTAAGGAGGTATACAAAAATCAATAAGCATGTCAAAATCCAGAAATTTACAATGCTTGTAATCTACACCGCATACTCGGACAAAGAAGAGGCAGTCAAGTTGGAAATGCATCAGTCTATCTGAGATTCAAAGAGAACTTGGATCAAAATATCGGACGTCCAACGTTAAAACTCTTGCGCCCCCAAGCTTGGCATTCTCACCTCTCACCTTCCAAAGCCAACTGAGCTTTGTACTCCCCCCAGACGAAAATCAAGATCTCCAGATCTCCCCACAAAACAAGGCTACCAGCCACATCTGCAGTCATGAACCCCTTCAGAAGAAAGACCGATCTACCGCCAAGCTATGATGCATCACAGTCGATCTCCGGCCAGCCACAGTTCCAGCCGCAGTCTCAGTATCAGAGGCAGGCAGAAGTCAACCCACCACCCTACCACAACTGGCAAGAGGCAGTCCCAGACACCGCCACATTCCCACCACCACCAATAACAGGCTACCTCATCTCGGGCACCGGCAACGCCTCAGAAGACGACGCCCAAAGAGCCCATGACTTCTGCGACAACGTGCCTCTTTGGTTGCCTACCCAGCCTTCAAATGCTGTCTACAGTGATGTCCAAGCACACGATCTGAGACCAGTTCATCCACGCGAACTGCGCGGTCAGGTTACTGCCACCGCGCGCGGACGCTGGAGCGGCCAGAGTGCGGACCGGAATGGGGATTGTGTGATTATGACGCAGTTACCGATGTACTTTCCTACCATGGATTCGCCGTTTGTGCGGGAGCAGAGAAAAACGATTTACTTTGAGGTTAAGGTGTTGGCGTTTAGGGCTGGGCCTGCCGGTAATGGTGATGATAGCGGGATTTCTATTGGGTATGCGGCTCAGCCTTATCCTTCTTGGAGATCACCTGGTTGGGAACGAGGTGGATTGGGAGTGTTCTCTGACGATGGATGTCGGTTTGTTAATGATTCGTTTGGGGGCCGGGATTTCACCAGTGCGTTTAGGGTTGGTGAGACTGTTGGGATTGGGATGGTGTTTTCTCTTCCAGATGATCTAAATATCGGGGCAGGTGACAAAAAGATGACTTGCAAGGTGGAAATCTTCTTTACTCGAAATGGGCAGAGGGCCGGGGGCTGGAATCTACATGAAGAGGTTGATGCAGATTCTGGGGGCGTCGAAGGTCTGGAAGGCGATTACGACCTGTACGGAGCGATTGGGTTGTTCGGTGGCGTCGATTTCGAATCTTGTTTTAACCCTGCAGGCTGGCTATACAAACCTGCCGAGTAAACAGTTGCTAGATGCAGGTTTAGTCCAGATCGCTCATCTTGCCAAGCTGGAGTAAGAGGTTACGATCCGATCCGGTAGGGCTGAAACTGGAATTTTATATGGGATATTGCTATTTTTGCTTAGTATCAATCTATCAGAAACACAGCCCAAGAACCATCCGTAATGAGTATCACAAGGATTCTATTAAAAGAAACAAGACAGACGTCCAAAGCCCAGAACAGCAAGATGGATTGCCTGATTGAAGCCTAGGGCTTAAGACATTGCACACAGCCTATTTCAACGGCCAACGCCGAGTCTCCAGACGCACCTGCATATGGCGTAAACGAGTTCTGCACGAGCATGGGTTCTAGAACGGTATTTTTTTTTCTTTTCTTTTCTCGGCCAACACATCAGGATTCCTGGTCACCGCGCGCATTAGTGCCGGGGGGAAGCACGAGGTGCATGCCGCTGCGACTATGGCCATCGCTACGCTTAGGGCAATGGGAAGAAGCCTGCATCTCCTGCCGCTTTTCCGTAGGCCCCAGTCACTTCGTGCATCGATGCATGAACGAGCCGGAATTGTGGCTTGACGTCATGAGATGCCTGCCGAGCGCATTGCGATCTTTGGCGTTATGCATATTTTGTAGTCAATTAGGAGGTGCATGTATACGAGGTGTTGCGCGGAGGGCTTGAACTTGGATGGTATTGTTAGGGCTATATACCCTCCTTCTCAATATATTGTGCAGGAGAACCATCACGAATTTTGGGTCTAGAGGCTGAGCTACTACAGTAAATTAATGTAAGATAGATTATAGTTATATATTATATTATATTATATTATATGTTTTCTATTTTACTAATTCATTTGCCTCGGGATGGAGGATGGGGGTCGGAGCGCGCACAGATAAGCGTAAGCGATAGATAGTACGCGTACCTCAAGAGCCGCAACATCGGGTCCAAGTTCGCTACATGACTCAGGAGAGAACTAGTACGGCTGACATGATTAATGAGACGGGTTAAACATACGTTAATGTGTAAAAAAGTCTTAAGTTAGTAAGTGTAGTGTAGTGTAGTGGTGTGGTGTGTGTAGTGTACCGGACATAAGTGTCCTTTGTTCTCCGGGTGAATACAGTAATTTAGTTACCAGTGGAGCCAAAGTCGGTGATTATCCCGGGGCTAAAGCGATGGTTGCAGTAGGATGGAGCCACCGCAGCCATAGCTGCAGCTAAACCCGCCAGAATGCGAGTGGCCAGAATGGCTCGGATGATTGTACCTTCGAATAAACCAACCTGTCTGATCCTATAATTATTCTTGGCGTCCTATTTGGTCAAGTGAAAAGTACTCGCTTAGGTAGTACTGTGCATGTACTTAAGTGGTCCCCTGCATAGTCGTTGCCACAAGATCTATATTCGAATCAAAGTCGCAAGTTGAAAGTGGATAATGCTGACTCGAGCTCTGCCCGCTGTGGATGCGTGAGTCTCCAGTTTATACACTTGGCTGAGGGGTAATGGGCCTACTGGAACAGAAAATCTCGAGAACAGACAATGCGGTTGTGTACTTTAGCCACCAGAGAGGCAGTTGGGGCCAAGAGAGGGGAAAGTCTGATCGTCCTGCAAGTCATCGCCCCTTTTTCCCGTGACATCTGTACTGTATTTGGCGTTCACTCCCGTTTATATTATTATACTTTTAATACGCGGCACAGTTCACAGTTCGCACTATATTCTTACATGTTACATACTACATACATAGAATATATAATATCTAATATCTAATATATTATATCCATGTATTATATATTACTATTACTATTTACTGTACTATATTCTACCCAAGTCCGGCCATTCCCGAGGTGGGGATGTCCGTGCAGCCGAGATACGCGTTTGTTTCACTCCACGTCCTGGCGAATCGGCCTAACACCGTGGCTAATTATTCCAATCGGTCCCCGGTTCGGCCGGAACTTATATGCAGAGTTGATCCAAGAAGGAAATTCTGCAGCTTGGAATCATACCGGGGTTTGGGAAAAGCCCGCGGAACTGCGGCCTGTGCTGGAGGGGCCTTAGCGGAGAGTTTCAATACAGACAGCGATTGCGTAGCCAGAGTTTTCGACGATCATTGTGGTCATATCCACATCGGGCCTTTTGCAGCAGGTGGGATCCTCCGTGCTCCATTCCGCTAAGGCTGGCCTTAGGTATGCCTCTCATTAGACGCCAAAGCGATACTGGCGCGAGTCTGCGGTTGTCTAAGACCGTGCTTGACTAGAGAGGAAGGAGTCGACCGTTTGTGGATGCCAATCATCAAATGTCAAAGTTGCCAGGTTGCTAACCCTGGAGGTTGCCTTGGATATATTACTAAGTTGAGCACGGCCTTGTACTCACGAGACTTGCCCTTTACACTTCACGCCACCAAGGCATTTGCTAACCTTTGCCTTTGCTAACTCTTGTTGTTATCAGGCCACCTGCGCACTTTGCCTTGAAAAGTACTGTTTTTAGGCGAGTGGCTCCACTCGAGCTTGTGTACGAACTAGGTCGCACGGGCAATTTGGCGATCGCCACTAGGATTACCGTTTTACCAGTTCAGCCCAAGTCTAAGCATTTGGCACAGGTCGTGACTTCCGACCATTTGGCATGCACGTTAAAATTAAAGAATCCATCTTGGGGGCACGCCCAGCGTTTAACTATGCCCGATACTACAGCTCGTGCGGTCGATCTATGGAGCTTTGACGATTCGGCCGTGTTGTAGTACTTTTGATCTTCGACAAGGCGCTAAAAGTATTGTCAGAAAGTGGTTATGGAGTATAGACCGTCGGGATTGTTCCACAAATCATAGCATCCCCAAAGATAAAGATCAAACACTGTACATTTACAGTGTATCCTTCGGATTTGTTCTCCTGAAGCACACAAGTACGTGGTTGCCTTTACATAGATCGACATACTAATACAGCCCAATCACATATACTTCCCCACAGCGTTTACATACTCCGTGTAGAACATAATTTATGATCTGACTGTAACATACCATGCATGGGCCATCCTCTCCACCCTTCATCTAGATCCAGGGTCTCTGACGCACGAGGCAAAACTACACCTGCAGCACACTCAAAACGACAACGGAGACTGGGGCATAGCTTTTTTAGTCTTTTCTCTTTTGGGGGTTCCCGTTTTATTTTTAATTTGGTTGTTTTATTGTTCGCATGTGCTTTTTCTACTTTTAATCGGCTTTCCCCAAAGTACTTCATTTTTCCTTTTCCCCTTTCCTTTTCTCTGGAAGCTTTGTCTCCCTGACATTCGTTTTTGCCTGGCATATTGGGTGAAGCGAATTGCCTCTGGTATCGAGTTTGGAACATGGCATTTCCGTTTCTGCGAGCCTTTGTCGCGCTATTGTGAGTATCTTCCTGTATGGGTTGGAAACTAGGCTAACGGACCAAGTGTCTATCGATACACCCGCCTCGTGCTGAACCTCTTCTCCTTCTGGACCTTTAAGCCAATTCCACCACCGGAGAACCCCAAATTGACCTCCCAAGATGTGACGGTCATTATTCCAACTTTGGAGGGCTGTGGCGATGAATTGGTGGAGACAATACGGACAATTCTCGACAATCAGCCCTTTGAATTGCTCCTGGTGACCATCGAGGCCAATCGCAAAAAGGCTGAAAGAATGTTGAGCGCAATGCCGGCGTCCAAGTCACGCATTCGCTTGTTCACGGTCATGCACCCTAATAAGCGGCGTCAGATGACCCGGGCTATCCCCGAAGTCCGAACGGCCATTACTCTCCTTGCGGATGACGATGTGAGCTGGCCCCGTACCCTGCTCCCCTGGATCTTGGCGCCCTTTGAAAAGGATGAGAAGTACGGTGGTGTGGTGACCTGTCAGCGGTTGCGCCGCGCCATTGAACCGAGCCTCTCACAGCGAGTCTGGGGCTTCCTGGGCGCGTTGTACCTGGAACGACGCAACTTTGACTGCGGCGCGACAACCCATGTGGACGGTGGCCTTCCCTGCATGTCGGGACGGACGGTTGCGTATCGGACGCGAATCCTGCAGAATGAGGGCTTCACTTATGCCTTTACGAATGAGGAATGGTGGTGGGGGAAGTACCAACTCAACGCCGACGATGATAACTTTATCACCCGTTGGATGGTCTCGCATGGATGGGAAACTTATATGCAGTACCACCCGGAGGCCGAGGTACTTACTACTCTGGAGGACAATCCCCGTTTTTTGAAGCAATGCGCCCGCTGGTCTCGAAGTAATTGGCGGAGCAATCTGACGTCCATGTTTCACGAGAAGCACATCTGGTAGTAAGTTGCACTCCGATTGGCCTCGGTGTCTATCGAGAATAAATCGTCGAAACAATGCTAATCACTTTATAGTCGTCAACCTTGGAGCGCCTATGCTGTTCACTTGACAACCTTGTCGCCGCCTGCCCTGATCGGAGACTTGTTACTTGTTTGGCTGTGCCACAAGGCCACTGGATCGTGGGGAGAGGTGTTCCATGATCGCTCCATGACTGCTCTGTATATGTGGATTTTCACTAGCAAATGGATCAAGCTACTTGGTCACTATCTTCGTTATCCCGTCGACGTCTTCTTGTTGCCAGTTTCTATCCTCTTCGGCTATTTCCACGGCGCAATCAAGATGTATGCAGTGATGACACTCAATGTGGTATGTACAGTCCAAGCGCGGCCCCCTCTCGTATTCTTCCTATAATATCTCGGCATCACAACGCTTTGATCCTCCTTCTTGCATCCTCTGCACATTGATACTGACTATTCCCTTTCTAGACTACTTGGGGTAGCCGTGACGGCGCTGATGATTACGACGCCGAGCGTATGAAGAAGCGAACGGACGCTGATCGAACTAAGCAGCCCTATTATCCGCAATATCTCATCAAATGAGTAGCCATTTGGCTTATGACGAAATGCCGTGACGACAAATTTTCTAGATGTGCAACCTTTCGTCGCACAGAGGCCTTGAAACGTCCTTTTCCCCCATGTTCTTCTTTGCACTTTTTTTTTCTTCTTTTCTGTAAATTACAAAAGCATGGGCGGATGTCGTTTTGCATGACTCTTTCTTCCATCTTTGATTCCCCTGAGCGTTGATCTTTACTTAGATGCACGGGCGGTCTTTTCGAGTCTTCTCTTGGTTTTTGCTTCACTGGTAATCTCTAATAGGGGAAAAAAACGCAATTTGTTCTGATCTTGTGTCATAGTACCTGGCTCTGATGCAATATTGCAGAAGACCTAGATCTAGAACCGTCTCATAGAGGTTCAGAGTAGAAAGAAAACAGGGTGAGATCGACATGATCACAAGAATACAGACGCATAAATTATGCGAGACAGGTAGAAGCTGTGGCGCGTGTGGCGGGCCAAGACTTCGAAAAGTTCACTCCGAACGTCAACTTTGATTCAGGAACCACCTTCTTCTCTACTTTACTTTATTGCTCGACTCTCCCAACACATCATGATTCTTCCTCGCGCTGCGCTCCCATCGCAGCTATCGGCTGTTGCTAGGCACCCCGTGACGCTATGTCGGCGCATACATTCATCTCCCTTCAGATCGGCTGTCGCACACCCAGTCACAGCTCACGGTCCTCCCCCTAAAGCTCCTGATGCCTCGCCAGAATTTAAGGAACCCGCAGGGTCAAATGCTCAAGTTGCACCCGAGGTCGAATTAAAACGGACCCCCAAGCTTACTGCCGCGCTCAAGAAGCGGTTTTGGAAGGACGTCCATGTGAACGGAAAGTCAGGTATGGATAACTGAAGCAGTTGTCCTTGCTAGTCTTACTCGCTAACACACGTTCTGCTGTTCAGATGAATACGAAGTCCTGCTTGACAAGCGACCCGTGAGAACACCCACGAAAGAAGTGCTCTCAATTCCTCCTACAAAGCCTCACCTCGCCCATGCCATTGCCCTCGAGTGGGATGTGATGACCTCCGCCCAACAGGCCCTTAAAAGCCATCTCATCCCCATGACATCCCTCGCAGCCCGTGCGACCGATATCGCCCGCGAAGATGCCCAGGGCGTGGATACTACCCGAAGCCAAATCATCACAACTGCCATGCGCTATCTAGACACCGATACCCTGCTCTGCTGGGAGCCCGAGCGGGAAACTCACTGGTTGGAGCGCACATCAGGCGAGGGTGATGGGCCTACCGAGAGCCTACGGGATATTCAAATGCGCGTTGCTAAGGATATCATGGCCTTCTTGTCAACGAAGGTCTGGCCCGGTCTGGAAATTGTTCCTATTCTCGACTCTGAGAGCATCCTCCCTCTCTCCCAACCTAAGGCTACGAAGGAGAGTATTTGCACTTGGGTTTCGGAGCTGTCTGCCCATGACCTGGCTGGTCTTGAGCGTGGTATCCTTGCATCGAAGAGTCTTCTCATTGCGGTTCGTCTGCTGACGGAGTGGAGTGAGAACTTCCGCCATCTTCAGCGCCACGACGCGAACAAGTTCGGCATTGAGGAGGCAGCTGAGGCAGCAAACTTGGAGGTAAAGTGGCAGACCGATATGTGGGGTGAAGTTGAGGATACCCACGATGTCGGAAGGGAGGACCTGAAGCGACAATTGGGCAGTGTTATTGTGTTGGTCAGCGGAGAGACTCGATAAGCATGAGGATTATACTGTACGATACATCTAGACCGTGGGCCTTGCTTTATGCAAGTGTATATACAATGAATATACTCCCTTTGGGGACAATGTTAGGCGGATCCTAATTATAAATTCGCGATCGCGATCGCGATTGAGGGCATCCTCATGTTGCCAAGGCGGAGATCAGCGTCATTTGCCCCCCAAAACAAAGCCCAAAGCGCCCCCCGAATTTCCTCCCGAACCCATTACCTTCAAGATACTCGCTGATGTACTGGGAATAGTTCAACATGTCTGACCGACCCGAAGGGTGAGTTCCCATGCCTAATCCATGGTAATCCATGGTGACTGTGGCAGAAGCGATGTCATCAGTGGCTTTCATGTCTTCACCTGGGCCTCTGGGAATCCTCGAGCCCCTGCCCCGTTGCATCATACCTTTACATGTGATACTAATATGCCACCTTCCTTCAGGCACAAGCGCTCTCGAAGTGCCATAGCACTTGCCCTCCTTCACCGCGATAAATCCAAAGGTGAAGACAAGGAGATGGACGACGATAACAACTCGGTTACTTCTGCCTCCTCGAATGGCCCCTCCTTGAAACACACCCGCAGTAGCAGCCGTCGCAAACAAGTCCAAGACCCGAGTCCTCCCCCGCCCATTCAAGAATCCACCGAAGATATGGACACAGTGGAAGGTCTACCTTCCTTGACCCAGATGGAAAGTGGCAGCATGTCTCTCGAGCAGTCGGTTCGCACCTTTCGTCTCTTCGAGATCCTGCGCAGCGGGGATACCACTGCTATCTCCAAGGCTATCAACGATACTAAGGACGCGCAGGGCGCGAGTGGTCTAAACGGAACCACCGTCCTCCACCTGGCTTTGCAATGCGCCGAGCCACAGGTCGTGGAATATGTGCTGTCCGCCGCGGAGGGTTTGGATATCAACTCGCGAGACCGCGAGGGAAACACCCCACTCCACATTGCTGCCCAGCTGGGCCGGGGCCCTCTGGTTCGCGAATTGCTGAATAGGCCGCTCATCAATGATTCCATTGTCAACTATCGGGGTCAGACGGCGCTGGATATGGCTCGTACCCCTGAAATCTTCCAGCAGCTTCAGCTTGCCCGGTCTCTCTTTATCGATAGCAAGAACCAGGAAATTCAGTCCTTGATTGCGAACGCTGATTACAAGAATCTGGAAGCTCTACTGGAGGAACCTCGCGTCGAGGGTATTATGGATGTGAACAGCCAAGAGCTGGTTACCGAACGAACCACTGCTCAGTCTGGTGGTACGCTACTGCACGAGGGTGCTAGGAATAAGGATGCGCAGCTTATTGAGATTCTTCTGACGCATGGCGCTGATCCTTTCCGCCGTGATAAGAAGGGGAAGCTTCCACAGGATGTCACTAAAGACGATAAGACTCGCGCGCTCTTGAAGAGATCCCCGGCTGCTGTTATTGCTCAGCGCGGTATCCAAGAGAAGGCTATTCTTGGAAATAGCAATGCCCAGGGACTTGCCGGCCGTGCCTCTATTGCCGATGCGCCATTGGCAGGCAAGGACGCCCGCGAGATGAGAGGATATCTTAAAAAATGGACCAATTATACTACTGGGTACAAGTTACGCTGGTTTGTTCTTGAAGATGGAGTTTTGAGTTATTACAAGCACCAAGGTAAGTTGTCAGGTCTCTTGGCTGGATTTTTTTTCTTATGCGAATCATACTGATTTGCTTGAAAACAGATGACGCGGGATCTGCCTGTCGCGGTGCGATCAATATGAAGATTGCCAGACTTAATATGGATGCACAAGACAAGACGCGCTTTGAGATTCACGGCAAATCATCAGTCAAATATCACCTCAAGGCGAACCATGTTGTCGAGGCAAAACGCTGGTTCTGGTCTCTCAACAATGCCATCCAGTGGGCCAAGGATGAGGCCAAAGAGGAAGAGCGACAGCGGTCGAAGAATGCAGATCTCCTTCGCCAAGCTAAAATTGACCAGACTGAAGGACGTGTTGCAGACGCACCATCTGAATCTGGCCTCTCTCACAAGCCCAGCACCAAGGGTCTAGCTCCACCATCTCTGGGAGGTGCTAGCAGCAGTGGCACGAGGTTGAGCACATATGCCTCTCGCACCACTCTCGACATTCCGGGTGGAGACGAAGATAGTTCCGTCTACGGTGGCTCTTACGACCAGAGCGCCCCCAATGACATGAACAGATCCATCAGCCATGTAACGACTGGACCTGAAGGAGACGACGACGAAGAATTTGTTGACTACGCTTCAAGCCACGACAATGAAATGCCCGCCGCTGATAAGGATGCTCTTAATATCACCGCACAGTCCGCGAAACTGCAATTGGATCTTCTTGCAAATGTGGCTGCTTCTTTGCAGTCTGAAAAGGCGAAGAACCCGGAAATGACCATTGCGGATCCTGCCCTCGAGCAGGCTCTCGGTGCCTATGAAGCTGCAGTCAGCAGCCTCAAGGGCTTGGTGCAGAACCTTCTCAAAATCTCACGGGACCGAGACTCATACTGGCAATCTCGTCTCAGCAGAGAGGAGTCCATTCGTCAGATGTGGGAAGAGAGCATGGCTCGTGTAGCTCGCGAACATGAGGAGCTCCAATCCAAAATGGGTGAGTCAGAAGAGAAGCGAAAGCGGACCAAGCGAGCTCTGAAGGAGGCCTTGGAGAGTGCAACGGGCAGCAGTCGTTCCATCAGTGGGCCTTCCCGTGTTCCAACAGAAGGCCCGAGTCTGGAAGCAAGCCAAATCGAGGCCGGTGTTCCAGAAAAGGCTGAAGAAGAACGAACTGCTGAGCAGCCACAAACCAAGCCCACCCTCAGTAGGAAGCCATCCAAGCTCAGCAGTCTTTACGATTCAGAGTCGGATGGCGAAGAATTCTTCGATGCTATCGAAGCTGGTGAGATTGAGGTAGAGGATTTTAACAAGACCGAGGACCACAAGGTGGAAGAGCCCAAAGATGAGAGCGCCAAGCTCCGGGCTGTCAAGTCTTCTGTCATCAAACCTTCCTTCAGGGGTTATGAAGAACCCGTGAGAGAGCGTCTCAAGATGGATGCCGACGACCGGCCAAAGATTTCTCTGTGGGTAAGTATAGAGCGCTATCCCCTTTTTACATAGCAAGCTTACCATTCATTGTCTAGGGTATCTTGAAATCCATGATTGGAAAGGACATGACGAAGATGACTCTTCCGGTGTCTTTCAACGAACCAACCTCTCTGCTCCAGCGTGTGGCTGAGGATCTCGAGTACACTGACCTTCTCGATATTGCTGCGGATCGGACCGACTCCATGGAACGTCTGGTCTATGTTGCCTCGTATGCCGCCAGTGAGTATGCCTCCACCATTGGTCGTGTGGCGAAGCCCTTCAACCCTCTGCTTGGCGAAACCTTTGAGTATGTTCGCCCGGACAAGGGTTATCGATTCTTCGTGGAGCAGGTTAGCCACCACCCACCGATTGGTGCTGCGTGGGCTGAGTCGCCCAAATGGGACTACTGGGTAAGTGTGCTCTTATATACACGTATCACGGAAACTTATTAACCACATGTATAGGGTGAATCCTCCCTCAAGTCCAAGTTCTACGGTAAATCCTTTGATATCAATCTGCTTGGTACATGGTTCTTGAAGCTGCGACCTTCCTCCGGTGGAGAAGAACTCTACACTTGGAAGAAGGTGACTTCATCTGTCATCGGTATCATCACGGGCAACCCTACAGTTGACAACTACGGTCTGATGGAGATCAAGAACTGGACCACCGGCGAGGTCTGCTATCTCGACTTCAAACCCCGCGGCTGGAAGGCTTCATCGGCCTACCAGGTCACGGGTAAGGTTGTCGACAGTGAGGGCTCCCCCAAGTGGAGTATCGGAGGTCGCTGGAACGACAAGATCTACGCTCGCCACACTCCAGGCTTTGAAGCTCCGGTCTCCGGCCAGGATCCGGAGTCTGCTAAGACTTTCTTGGTTTGGCAGGCTCATGCTCGTCCCACGGGCGTGCCTTTCAACTTAACTCCATTCGTCATCACTCTCAACGCTCTTCCTGAGGGTTTGAAGGATTGGCTCCCTCCTACGGATACCAGACTGCGTCCTGATCAGCGTGCCATGGAGGACGGTGAATATACATTGGCTGCTGATGAGAAGCATCGTGTTGAGGAGAAGCAGCGAGCTAGGCGCAGGGATCGCGAGACCAAGGGTGAAATCTACTCGCCGCAATGGTTCACCCGTGACCGGTGTCCTGTCACTGGTGAAGAATTCTGGGCTCACAATGGGAAGTATTGGGAGTCCAGGGATGCTCAGGATTGGAGTAGATCCGAGGATATTTTCTGAAGGGCGACCAAGCAATGACGGATGCTTGGGACATTTTTGCTTCGGATTTTATTTGCGAACAGGATCCTCTAAGAGGTTGCTAAGACCATTCACCTCGTCCCTTTGTTTTGTACAAGAGTTTCAATTGCCATGAATAAAATGTACAAGTTCTCTATCTCTTGATCGTATGATTGGGTGGTTGTAGGATTACAGCCATTGCTCTCGCTAGGAGCTTATATTTGGCTCATGAAACGAGTACTAAATATTACACACAGTTCGCTGTTCGATTACCTACAAATGGACCGTATTTCATCAGAACTTTTCATCTAAATAAGTTAATGTTTTTGGAGTGAGCCATCGTCTATCAATTGTTATCAGTCACGTGTCACCTAAAAACATCCCCAGAGCAATCTGGGTGGGCTCACTCGTTCCCCTCTACACTCAATTGACACCACAATGGCAGGATACACTTGTATCCAGTGCCTCCAGGTCCTTCGTCAAGGAGCCCGGGCAACATCCTCTCAGGCTCGCCTCCAGAGCCTCGCTACTTCACGGCGGAGAAGCGCAGTCTCCCCATCTCTGATCCGAAGCTTCGGTTCGCATCGTAATGGCCGATCGCTAGGCACCAACCCAGCAGAGCAGACCAAGCCCGTTTCTGGGCAGACCTGCTGTGCTCCTAGGCCATCACCTTCGACTATCACGCAGAGGGGTGTCGCAAGCAGGTCCTCCGTGAACGCCTTGACCCGGGATAATCTGTTCCACTCCTTCTCGAACTCGCCCTCAGATGCCATCCGCAAACGCGCCGAGTTCATCAAGCAGAATGCCTTCTGCCCGCACCCAAGCCACCAGCAGACCCGCGCCCCCGTCTCGCCGCACGACCCAGAAGCGAGGAAGGACACCAGCGAATCAAACCTCCCACCGGCCCATTCGCATTTCGAGTGCCCCGACTGTGGCGTGCCAGTCTACTGTTCCGAGGGTCACTGGATGGATGACTTTGAAGCTCATCTCGAGATCTGTGATACCCTCCGCCAGATCAATGAGGATGACCACGACCTGCGCTCCGGCCGCCTCTTCCCTGAATTCAATTACCCCGGTCCTCAGGATGATAACTTCGTTATCAACATGACTAACTGGGATACTTACCTTTACACCCGCGAATTCCCGGCTATCAACGATGACCGCTCTATGCGCCAGGTGACTCGCATGCTCACCTACCCGCAGACCATCGGTAGTGTCTTGCACGAGCTTAGTCCCTACGGCGTTCGTTCCGGTGGACGGCTTACGCCCGAGGGACTGAAGAGTGTCAGTGGTAAGTTTGACATTGGGTGCTATCCAAGTTTCGATATTGTAGCAATACTAACCACAACCGTCCAGCCCTCCGCTACTCCCTGCACCCCCCAAAGGCGGGTGAAAGTACCGATATCAAAGGTCTCCGCCTAAAGGCACCTCCAGTACGAATCTTCATCCTGGGTGCCCGCGCCGAATCCTCCTTGCCCCGTGACGTGTGGCTGCAGCTGCAGTACATGTACCCGCGTGCTCTGCTGCATCTCATCTTCATTGGACCCGAGAGCATGGCAAACCGGGACGGCGAGTTCCCGCTGCCTGAGCGCACTCCCGAGAATCCCTTCGGCGGAATCGTCGAGGACAGACTGGGTGGCCAGATGAAGATCACCACTTACGTCGACTACTTCCACACCATGAACAAGGCACAGTACTTTGGTCCCTTCGATCCTTACCTTGATTGCTTTATGCTCTTCCATCCTGGTCTGGGTCACCCTGCTAGCTCGCATGAGTGGGAGGAGACTCTGCCTCAGCTTCTTGAGACCAAAGTCCCTATTCTCTGCACTGGGTACACGCAGTGGGATATGGAGCGCGATATCAATTGGGTTAGTGAGAAGTGTCGGGGTGAATTTGATGTGCTACTTGAGCCTGGTGAGAACATCTTCCGCAGTCTGCGCTGGGATCTGAATGACCAGGATCCTCACGATGTCTCGTGTGGTAATTGGGGATTGTGGGCCTTCCGAGGCAAGAGGTATGTGTTGCCGTTGTGGGTTGTATTTGTATTGGATTTTGGCTGACATTTGCTGCAGATACGAGGCTACCTTCAAGCAGGAGGACTAAGCCGTTATAGCTTTCTGTACGATATTTTCAGGATCACGATTTGGGACTGTTGTAGTAGATAAGATCAATTTCAATCCTCTCCAAGTTATCTCGAAGTCATCACGATTAAGTTAGCTCCGAGAACATTCAATGTTTGGAGTCATCTGGGTAGAAGTTTTGTAACACCGCATCCAATCCATGAATGTAATGTAATCTACACGAAGATATTGATCTGAGTTGATATTACTGTGCAAATTCACACTACAGAATGAATTGCCAAATCAAAAGTAAAACTCGTAAATCTTACGCTCGTCAATTGACAGGGTTATAAAATTCAAGGGCACAGATGCAAGCATCAACGCCAAGAGAGAGAAAAAAGGATCCAAGGTCAACCAAGACGACAATAAGTATTAAAAAGTGAAAAGCTTGGATGACATCAGGAAGCGAAAATCAACAATGTAAAGAAGGGTATAAATGTCAGAAAATCGGAAATCACATCAAAGTACCGCAACCAAGTAGAAATAAAGGTTAAAGGTGGTATGTCGGTGAAAAAAAATATATAGAGAAGAAAAGATCCAGAATAGAGACATGTGAAATGTCAGGTGGAACCATTGTCGAATGGTTAGCAGTCCAGCCACCGAGGCTAAAGCTGACTAGAAGCGACAAATGTCGAGATCATCAAGATCTGGGAGCCAGGAAATTCGCGATTCAAATTGGCCATTGGCTGTACATTTAAACCAGAAGAAGACCGGCGATGGCGGCGGCACCGGCGGCCATGGCACCAGAGAACTGGAGCGAGGTCGCGCCGCTGACAGGAGTGGAAGGGGCCGGGGTGGTGGAGCCGGAGACTACACCAGTGGCCTTGACCAAGGGAGTAGAGGAGCTAGGGATCCGGGTGAGAGAGGCAGCGCTCGAGGAGACGGGAGTGCTAGTGGACATGATCGGGGTCCAGGTCGACGAAATGGTCGGGGTCGAAGTTGGAGTCGGGGTGGATGACGGAGGAGGAGTGTATCCAGAGGGCACCAGGGTGAGAGTCTTAGTGCTAGCAGGAGCTGAGGCAGCTTCAGCTGCGAAAGCGACAGGCGCAATGGCCGAGAGGAAAACAAGAGCCTTGGCGAAGTGCATTGTGGGTATGTGATGTTATGATGTTGATACAAGGTATTTAGATCAACGGAATGAGAAAAAGGAGTGAATGGAGCTGGAAAAGAAGGAGACAGCCCGTGTCTGGGACAAAAGAGTGACACTGTTTACACAGGAAGTTGGGATGAAGAAGAAGTGAGAAAGTGAGAAAGTGAGGAAGTGAGGAAATGAGTTAATCTAAGGGGAGTCGCGCTTAGCCCGTTGCGCACTAGGGAGATGTTACATATCTCCCCTCGGCCCCGGGGCGACCACTGGAATGTTGATCTTCACTGCATCTTCACTTTATCTTCTATAGTTGAATGCTATGCAGTGAACATTGCTCTATTCTCTTCTGGTTCTCTTCGAAGCAAAGTTTACAATTTACCCATGACAGTTTACATTCCACACCTGTCCGGCCTCTTTGCCAGTTTCGGTAATGAAGCCTAGTTCATTTTCATCAAGTAGATTAACGAATCAGCAAGGTGATCCGACGGGGACATAACAATAACTCTATTGTACAGGGTGCAAAGCAAGGACAAATGCCCAAGTCGGGGTATCAAAAGCAAAGCAGACCTCCCAATCATCTCTTTTCATAGCATATCAAACCTCATTAGCCAGGTTGGACATTGCCCGGTCAAAAATCAAGTCCTCTCAGTGGTTTAGAAGGACCATACAGCCGTCACAACCAGAGCCACAGTCACCCAATATCCGCTGGAATGCAGCAGGGTCGTCATCATAGGGCTACCGGCCGAGGTGTTCAAACTGCTATCGGCCTGGGTGGTGCCGTTGGGCAGAGTGCCGTTGATATAGATGGTCTCGGTGCCGTTCTCCTTCACCACACGCACGACACTGGAGTTCTTGGGCACGGTGCCGTTGAAGAGCGACTCGTAGTAGGTGCTATTGTTGTTGTTGTCGCATCCACACTCCGAGTACTCCTGGCACACACAGACGACCGGCAGAGACTCGTTCTTGTGAGTGTTCTGGTTCATGTAGTGATAGTTGTTGCTGTAGGGGTAGGCGTAGGCGCTGTATAGCCAGAGGCCCGGGAAGAAGCCTAGGGCTGCACCGCCGAGGACGTAGGGGGCAATGCCGCCAGCGGAGCGTGAGCCAGATCGGTAAGGAGTTGTGGCCCCGCCGGCATAGTAGCTGCCTCCGCCGTAGGTAGCCCGAGTGCCGGAACCAGAGGACGTTGTGCCGCCAACGTTGCTGGACGAGCCACTTCGACTACCGGAGCTACCGCTAGAACCACTGGAACCGCTGCTACCACTGCTACCACTGCTGCCACTTGAACTACCCGAAGAGCTGCCAGATGAGCTGCCGGAACGGCCACCACTGCTACCTCCGCTAGAGCCTCCACCACGGCCGCCACCTCCGCCGCGTCGTTTCTCGAGATCCACAAACTCGGAGATATCTTGGGTGGTATCTACCGAGTCCAGGCGCTCAAGGAGATCAGTTGAAGGGATTGTCAAGGAGGTGACCCCGGTCGAGAGCAGGAGAAGGGATGTTGCCCACGTCAGCTTCATGGTGATAAACAGTTGTGAGTTTATGAGTTTGTGTTGTGTAGATATAAATAGGGGGGTGAAGTTGTGGAAGAAGAGAGCGTCATATATAAAAGTTGCGAGAGATGACGAAATGCTGATCGAAGTGCGCCCTGTTAAGAGCAAATCAAGACTTTGCTGTTCAGTTCCACACAGGAAAATGATGAAAGGGTCAAAGTCTAAGGGACTCAGCCTCTCAGCCTCGAACCCTGGGCGGGTCAATACGAGAGCGACTATCTTATATACTCCCACGTATACTCCCACGGAGTACGAAGACACTGCCACAATCCACTTGGGGCAACTTTCCAGAATCTTTATTAAGTTAATTAAGTTAATCCATCTGAGTTTGCACTGCCGTGTCTCTTGAGCCTTGGGCCTAAGCCATATATGGTGAATGAGTCCAAGGGTTGGGCATGAGGTGCCATATATATCTCGGTCCGATATACTGTTTAGTCGCCCGTTTCCGGTGTTGGATCAGACGTCAGATAAATTAATTGTGTTAAGAGTAAAAAAAGAATAAGTGGAAAGAGTAGTAGACCCGACCGGTATCGGGCACCGACGGCTTTCTCCTTTGATCTTCACCTTCCCCCATCCACATTTCAGGCCTCTCGGCCATGGCACGTCAACGGGGTCTTTCAAATGCATCCTCCGTATCCTCAGCCCCAGACCAGGTATGAACCCCTCCTGAGCCGATGAGGCTGATCTAACGGTGCCTAGGAGCTGGGGAGTATGTACGATTACCTCGCCAAGGTCATCCTCCTGGGACCAAGCGGTGCTGGCAAGTGAGTAACACGTGGATCCTGCTGTGGTATGTGAGTCATTGACGCCTCTGTTACAGGTCCTGTGTATTACATCGATTCGTGAAGGATGAGTGTACGCCAAACCCCCCGATCCTGGGCCGAGTGATAGGCTAACATGTGGACAGGGCGAGTACTCTCATCACAAACCATCGGCGTCGAGTTCGCGTCCCGCATTGTGAAACTGGGTACGGGTTCGCGACGGATACGAATCAAGCTTCAACTCTGGGATACCGCCGGCACCGAACGCTTTCGATCGGTCTCCAGATCATACTATCGTGGCGCTGCGGGCGCTATTCTCATCTACGATGTCGCTTCCTACACCTCCTTCGCCTCCCTTCCGACCTTCCTCATGGACGCGCGCGCCCTCGCCTCCCCGAACTTGTCGGTCATCCTAGCTGGAAATAAGGCCGACCTCGCATCTGATGCCCAATCGGAGTTGGAGGATAATACACGCCCTCCCCCGACGCCGTCCAGTACATCAAGCAGAATGTCGTCTCTGCCGTGGGATGCGAATGGCTCCATTCGCTCGAGTCATTTGGGCCCAGGGACCAGACTGACAGCCACTCTCGCGTCTGAAGGTCGTGAGGTGAGCTCGGAAGAGACGTCTCGCTGGGCCGCAAAGTCAAATATCCCCGTTGCGGTTGAGATATCCGCCTTGACTGGGGATGGCGTTGAGGAGGTTTTCAACCGGCTAGCGCGCATCATCTTGACCAAGATCGAGCTCGGGGAGATTGACCCTGATGACCCGCAGAGTGGCATCCAGTACGGTGATGGCGGTCTATACGGTCATGGCAGTGATGCCTCGAGTATCAGAAGTCGAGCCACATTGGATGAGAATTCCATGCCTCTGCAGCGCAGGGCTCCCAGGCGAAAAAGCAGAGCTGGCACTGGGAATGGCTGGAAGGGTGGAATGAGAGAGTGGGAGGATGTATTCCGCTTGGGTGGCTCTGGTAGCCGCAGGAACCAAGGGTGTTGTTGATCTCCAACTGCATTTTTCTGATTTTAGGCGATGTTTTGACACTTGGTCTTTCTTTTACCAGCTGCACGATACCCCTATTGACATTCGTTCGTGATCCTTTCTACGGATGTCACATTATTCAAGAGCTCGAAATTCACGAGTTCAGAGTACTTAATCATTTCTTGACTCTCAGGAGTCATTTCATTGCTCACAACTTTTGGGTCATCTCTCATCAAAATCCTGCTAAATCACAACTCCCCGTTTGCCCCAATGAATCCCGAGATTCGGACACTTACTCATCAATTCCAGCAATCAAGGTCTTGATACCCTTGCCAGCCTTGACCTCCGTAAAGGCTTGCTCGGCCTGCTCGAACTTGACCGTGCCGGTAATTAGCTTCTTGACGTCCACCTTGCCGCTCGAGACCAGGCCGACTGCAAGCTTGTAGTCTCCGCTGCCATAGCGGAAGCTACCCTTGATGTTGAGCTCCTTGGAGCAGGCCGCCATGATGGGGAATTGGATCTCGCTGCGGCCCATGCCACCCTGCACGTACGTACCACCGTTGCGCAGGACGTGGATGCCGGTGTGAACAGAGGGCTCAGCTCCAGAGGCATCAATTGCCACGTCGGCACCAGCTCCCAGGTCGTTCTCCTGCCGCAGACGCTCTGCGTTCTCCGTGGCCGGGACCTTGCTGGGCGTAAAGGTCGACGTCACGCCGTACTGTTGCGCAAAGTCCAGACGGGACTGCTGGATATCCACGGCAACCACCTTGGAGGCACCAAAGGCAGTCGCCACGGCGCAGCACAGCAGGCCCACGGGGCCAGCTCCGAACACGACGACCGACTGGCCCGGGCTGACACCAGCTTGGCGCACAATGTGGACCGCGACACTGAGGGGTTCCACGAGGGCACCCTCCTGGAGAGACATCTGCTCAGGAAGCTTGTAGCAGAAGTCCTCGGGGAGAACATAGTACTTGGCGAGGGTTCCGTCATATGGCGGGGTAGCAGCAAAGGCCATGTTCTCGCACAGGTTGTACTTTCCGGCCTTGCAGGGCTCGCACCGGCGGCACGAGATACCGGGTTCCATGGCGACCCGGTCACCTACCTTCAAGGCCTTGACTGCCGATCCGACCTTGCTGATGATACCTGCCGACTCGTGTCCGAGGACCATCGGATCTTTGACGACAAACGAACCGATCGCTCCGTGCTCCCAGTAGTGTACCTGTTTCCCGGATGTCAGTCTGCTGTCATGTTGTGATTCGTAGAAGACATACGTCACTGCCACAGATACCAGTGTACTTTACATTGATCATCACATCGTGGGGGTCCTTCAATTCCGGGATCGGTCGGTCTTCGAACTTGACCTTGTGAATGCCCTCGAGGACGAAGGAGAGATTCTACCCTTTGTTAGGCTGGTTCCAAACATTGAATAGAACTAACTCCTACCTGGGCTGTGGCCATTGTGAATGTATGTCGGTTGGGGGTGGAGGGGGAGAGTAAGGTGTGAATTCCGGGGGAAGCAATGTGGGGGGAAGTCGAGAGAGAAAGAAAGGTGGTATAAAAAGGAATGTCCAGGTGACCCAGAATATAATATATATAGTCTCAAGGACCGGGAGAATTAAATCGAATCGAATTAAACCGACAGCTCCCCCAGAAGAGGTGGATACAGGATATCTCTTTTAGCCGCTAGAATTAACCGGTGAGGGTCTCGCGGGGATACCTTTCCCAATGATGTCCGAAAGAGGCAATACATATGACCTCAGGGTGACTTGTTATTCCAAGTTAAGTTAGTTAAGTTAACTACCCCGTGGTCATTTTCACCTCTTTTGTGTCTGTCTCAGTAATATTATAATAAATTATCAGGTATTGTATATGTCTATTCGCTGTACTCTTAGATCCATATCCCGTATCCCATGTTGAATATATAACACAATACTCGCAATAACATGATCTCAAATAATTACTTAATGCTATTATAGGTACACGTAGGTACCCAGTAGGTACCGGAATCTGCTTACATCTACGGGAGTACTGGCCCGCCAAGACTCGGGACTCGGTCCGGAGACATCTCCAACTTCACCTGCAAAGGTCCGCTCCTTCACATCAACCTCACCAACATCATGGTCCGATATAATGCTCTCGCCTTGCAGGGGGCGATGCGCAGTCTCCGGGTCCGACCTGCTCCCGCTCGCTTCCTGCAACAGCGCCAGTTCGGAGCATCGGCTAAGCGGGCCAAGGAAAACCAATCGTTCAAGAGTCAATTGTACGAAAGCACACAGCAGCGTCTTAAGCGCGAACGTGCAGAGCAAGAACGCTTCGCCCAGTATCAGCAGACTCAATCCCCAGCTGGCCGCTCGGCAGCGCTGGTCTTTGGTATGCGAAGAACTGACATTTTCTTGCCTCGGGTTTTTTGCTAACGGTGTTATAGCTTTGATCTTTTTTTCGACCGGTGCTTATTACCTAGGATCCATCAAGCCCGCTGCCCTCCCTATCTCGTCTACCACCTCTCTATCCGAGATTGAGGCGCCGAAACACAACATCTCGAAATCCAATCTTCAAGCCGCCTGGGCCGATTTCGTGGACATTCTGGGAAAGGAGAATGTCTCGACTGCAGATGGTGATTTGGCCTCACATTCCGGGTCGGATTGGTCGTCTTACTCGCCCAAGGAGGGTGAGAAACCCTTCTTGATTCTCTACCCGTCCAGTACCGAGGAGGTCTCGAAGATCATGAAGATCTGCCACCAGCGCGTGATCCCCGTAACCCCTTATTCCGGTGGCACAAGCTTGGAGGGCCACTATGCGTCCACGAGAGGTGGAGTCTGCATTGACTTCCGTCGCATGGACCGCATCTTGCAGCTACACAAGCGTGATTTAGATGTCGTGGTGCAGCCTGCGGTCGGATGGGAGGAGTTGAACGAGGAAATCGCCAAGGATGGACTGTTCTTTCCCCCAGACCCTGGTCCAGGTGCCATGATTGGAGGCATGGTGGGAACCGGCTGCTCGGGAACTAATGCATACAGATACGGCACTATGCGCGAATGGGTACTTTCGCTGACTGTCGTCCTTGCTGATGGAACCGTCATTAAGACTCGGCAGCGACCCCGCAAGTCCAGTGCTGGTTATGACCTGACTAAGCTCTTCATTGGAAGTGAAGGCACTCTTGGCTTGGTCACAGAGGCGACACTGAAGCTGACAGTCAAGCCCAAGAGCCAGAGTGTGGCAGTCGCAAGCTTTGGCTCCATTCAGAACGCTGCTGAGTGTGTGACAAATGTGGTGGAGGCGGGTATTCCCGTGGCCGGTGTTGAGATTTTGGATGATATCCAGATGAAGTGCATCAATGCCAGCAAGACGACCAGCCGCCAGTGGAAGGAGTCTCCAACTCTCTTCTTCAAGTTCACCGGAACCCCAGCGGCGGTCAAGGAGCAGATCAGTATGGTGCAGAAGATTGTAACTAGTGCCTCGGGCAAGTCCTTTGAGTTCGCCCGTGGTGAGGAAGAGATGCAAGAACTTTGGAGCGCCCGCAAGGAGGCCTTGTGGAGTGTCATGGCAATGAAGAGAACCCCCGATGACCACGTCTGGACGACAGATGTCGCAGTTCCAATGAGCAGGTTACCCGATATCATTGAGGCTACCAAGGAGGACATGACCAAGAGTGGCCTGTTGGCTGGAATCTGTGGTCACGTCGGAGATGGCAATTTTCACGGTAAGGCTCCCCAGAATGATATACGTTGGTGGTACGGTTTGATCTAACAACCCCCTAGCCATCATTTTGTTCAATAATAGCGAAAAGAAGACAGCCGAGGGTGTTGTTCACCGGATGGTGAAGCGTGCCGTGGAGATGGAAGGTACCGTCACTGGTGAACATGGCGTCGGTCTCGTCAAGCGAGACTACCTCGAACACGAATTGGGCGAATCTACAGTGGATGCCATGCGCCGAGTAAGTCTACTCCGTTCCTATAGCTTTGTCTACTACTCCTATCAACCATGACCGCTAACATCCATGTTCTCATTATAGCTGAAATTGGCTCTTGACCCGCTTCGCCTGCTCAACTGCGACAAGGTTGTTCGCACCGAGCAGCCGGTAGCCGGAGAAGTTAAGGAATGGTAGATGTCTTCATCAGTCCATCCGTTGCGATTTCAGTAGCCCAAACTACACCAGGGTAGCAATGTCGTAACCCCTAATCTGAAGAATCTGAACCAGACCGTTCATGATGGTGGTGGTGGTGGTGGTGGTGATGGTGCCGACGAGAACGGTTTTCATCATCACTACCACTCCGAGAGCCCGAACCGTATTGGGGGCGCTCTTCATGCTCATAATGGCGCTCGATGCGATACTCATCGCCGCCGCCATCGAACCGCTGGCCAGAACCTTCTTCCTGTCTATAGCCAGGATTCTCAAACTCGTTATAGCCAGGCTGTGGTCTACCATAGCCGGAAGAGGTCTCTCTGTACACATTTGATCAATATGGGACAATTTAACCAGATAATTCAAACAAACTTACTTTGCAAATCCTTCACCGTAGGCTGGGCGTTCCATACCCCCAAAAGCAGGAGTTTGGCCTTCCCCATACCCGTATTGCGAGGTTTGCTTGACCGTCTCTTTTCTTTCCTCTTGGTAGTAGCCATGGCTTTCCGACTGATATTGGTAGTGCTCCTCGCGGCGGTAGTCAGCCGGTGGAGGTGCGTAACCGCCGAAGTCTTCGCGACGCATCGGGGGTTCTCCATAGACCGTATCACTTTGATATTCATATCCACCGGGACGAGGACGGAACTCTTCGTGGTGAACTGGAGGCTTTCCGTAGCCTGTGTCACTGGGATACCCATAACCACCGGGGCCAGAAGGCGGCGCTTGACCGTACGAGTTCTCTCCATATTGCTCGTGGCTTTCATGGTGAGATGGACGCTCATAGTCATTTCTGCTGTCATACTTTGGAGACCCAGGTCTCTCCCGCCCCGGCTTGGAGTCATCACCATTGAGGATCATTGAGCTCATGCCTCCCACAAGTCCACCAACTAAACCACCTAGAGCTCCTCCTCCAATGGCCTGAGAGGCCAAGCCCTCAAGACCAGAGCTACCGGACTGCTGGCCTCCACCAGAGCTTTGGCCTTGGCCTCGATGAAGGGCTAGCGGCTTGCCACACCCGTGGCCGCAATCTTGTACGCCATCTTTGTGGTTTCTACCTTCGTAGACACCATCACGGCTCAGCTGGTCACGGAGAACATCACGTTCCTCGTCCCCTTTCTCACTCCACCACTTCTCAACCGTCGAAAACATGGTCTGGCGAATGTCACGAGCTCCATCGTTTCCGTACTCACGTAGAGCGGGATGATGGAAAACACCGGAGATGATTCGGTCAAGAGTTCGGTCAATATCAGCGTCTTCGTCATCCCAGCATTGCATGAGCTGAGGAACCGACCACTCGACAACAGCTGATGCAATGCGACCAGCTGGCTCATTCAGGATGTTCGAGAAGTGGTCCTTGGAGAGCATCGAGTGAGTCGGGTTTGAGCAGTCGTCGTCGTTAAACACGATGTGTTGCTGCTCTCGGCTGCTCTGGATGACTTCAGAAGAACCAGTCTCCAGCTCCGACTTGACCTGCTGGATGATGGGCAGAACGTAGGGGGCCAAAATAGAAAAGACAAAAACGGTGATTTGATCCTGGATTTGCTCGATCAGATCTGGCAACACTGGTATTTTTTCGATGGCCTCATTGATCTGTTTCAAAATTTGGTCATGCCATTCAAGGACCGGGTAAATCTGTTTGTGGACATTGCTCAAGTAAAGTGCCCACTCTTCAGGTTCCCGAGGACTGATGTTCTGGCTGTCGTGTCTGGCATCATCTGCCTTGGATTTGAAATCATCCATCTGATCGGCCTGGTCGTTGCTGCTGCCAATGAGACCTTCGGGAATTTTGCTCAGCAAATCTTGCAGGAAGCTTTCAGAGGGACTCTGATTCTCAGATTCAGTGATAACACCTTCCAGGGACTGCAGTTCGGACTGCATTGTTTTATCAGACAGCTCCCCAAGAACCGAATGAAAGAAGTCGACACCACCAAATGTACCAGTTACTATTGGATAGACATAGTCACTGGCACCTTCAACTTCCAATTTAGTGTTACGTCCGACATGAGGGAATACGTCCGTCTCTCCCAGTTCAATCAGACTAAGTTCTGTGTAGTTTGAGTGAGCGGCGTAGTCTTCCAGGCAATGAAGACCAGTGCCAAGCAGTCGCAGAGCTTCGTAGAGATCGTCCTTGTTCCCAGATCGACCATAGCGACGGCCAAGCTGCATTGAGCGACCGAGCACGCGGCGAATCAGAGCAGCTGAAGTGTCAATCCCCATGTCCTCTGTCGCGATATAATGCTTCAAGCCTGTCCCGGGTGTTAAGTTAGTTCGATTTTCATAATAGCAGCGTGATCGACTTCCATACCGGTTCGAGGGTCAATTGAAAGCTCTCGATTTTCGTCAACAGGACCGCGCAGGCGTCGATCGTAGGAACGCGCATCTTCTCCCTCAGCGTACCCCAAAGGGTTATCGATGTGTTCTGTGGGTTGATAACATCCTAGTCGCTCGGTGGTAACCTCAAACTCCGCAGTTCCGTAGCTAGCAAGACAGTTCAGTAAATGTGGCAGTTAATGCCTCATATAAGTGCTTACCCAAAGCTCATAAACCCCAGCACCCAGATAAGGATGCGGATTGCCTCAGCACTGACATACTTGACAGTGCCCACATCGACTGCCTGGCTGTAATCACGCAGCCAGTTGCCGAAGTACACCCGTTTCACATCAAGCTTGCCAAATTTCTTACCACCGGCAACTCGAGCCAGGAAGAGGGTTAGAAGCGTATCCTCGATGTCTCCATGACGCCAATTCTGGCCCTCGAGACGGGAAAGAGACGCGATGTTGCCAGCGCCAAAGGCATAAGCTTGGCTGGAGAAGGCGACCAAGATCAACAGGGACAACCCCAGGTTCTGCAGTGACAACAGACCCATGATTGAGAACGAACAAGGGAGCCTCGACAGTTTGATAATACCAAGGGAAATGGAAGAGAAGAAAGGGGAAGATGTCAAATTTCAACCCCACCTGTACGGAGTGTGTCAAACATGGTGGGGTGATCATTCGATACGGCTTCTTGGCTGCAGCCCGTGTCTCCCACTAGTCCCCGGGGCTTTCTTAGCGTCTTGGCGACTGCATCGCTCATGTCTGTGACAAGGACATGCATGAAAGAGGCGATGTTGCAATCGGCCCAATAGTCTTGCTTCTTTCCCGTTCTAAAGGGGACGCGGATTTATGGGATTGTGGGCAGTGAAGAAGATAGTTGGAATAAAGAAATGGTGTCAATAGACCGAGGGATAGCAAACAATAAAACAATAAACAAACAGAATACCTCTCTAGAGAGTATTATAAAGAAGATAGTAAGATTTACGAAGGAGAGAGGACTTATAGAGAGTGGTGGACAGAGTACGGAGTATGGACAAAGTACGAAGTCCGCATGCGGTCTGGATCCGTCTGTCTCCGGCTTCACCGCCGTCCCCTTTTCTTTTCTCTCTTTACATCTTACATATCCCCGGACTTCATTCTGTTCTAGTCTCTGGTGTCTATCTCTCTATGATGTGCTCGGCTTAATTTATCTTCGCGATATCACTCCCCGCTTATCTTTCCCCGAGTCTTTCCCCGCTGATGGTCTCGCCCACTTCTTCCAATACTTGTTCCTCTAGCACCGGGTCTCAGGCGCCATTCCGCATACTCTGCTCTTGATCTGGTTTATCTTCCAGTCAAACTGATTGCGACAATCATGCGTCGCGCGATTCAGCACTAAAGCATCGTTCGCTGCGCTTAGTCTGAGGAGAGGTATGGTCGCTTTTCTCACCATGGCCCGAACCGACATGCAATATGTCCAAGACTCAGCTTTTCCGGTCTCAAAAACTCGACCTTCAGGCGAGTCTGGGTCGCTCAAGCGTCCTTCCAAACCTGCAAGAAGACCTGGTGTTGAGGGTGGACGCGCCGCATCCTATCATATCTTCCCGCCTCAAGATCCAGACAGCTCGCAAGACCGGATTCCCGTGCCTGATGTATTCGACAATTCGTATTCACCTGTCGACCTCAGAAAGCGCGGCTCCATGGCTTCGAGCATGGCCATGCAGGGTACTACACCCACAGAACAACTGTGGACCTCAGAAGCACATTTGATGAACTCTTCGGAACCCAACACTTCTTATGAAGGTGTTGAATATCTGTCCAGCAAGAGCAAATCAGTGAAACCCAAGGTGCACATTAAACCCATCCTGCGCAAAATGTCCCGAGATGATCAGCCATCCACCTCGATCGACTTGTCTCGATCTTCTACCGAACAAGAAGGTTTAGGCATTTACATGAACTTTGAGCGGGATCGACGACGCAGCGAATCAGTGACAGGCGTCTCTTACAGGAGAACACCATCCGTTCTTCACAATCGATCTACCAGTGGGACATCTCAATTTTCGACCGGGTCCGGCTCGAGTGTCGGTAAGCCGGGTACACAGTACGTGCATCCCATGCGGCAAATGCCGCGATCATACACTCCGCCGCTGGGTCAATCCTGCCAGGCATCGACTCATGACAGCGAAGAGCTTGAGGGAGAAGCCGAAGCCGAAGATGAGCCTGATCCTGTGGCTTTATTAGAGAAGCGTGCTCCCCCATACCCAGCCCCACCACGGCTATCGCTACATATCCAAGACGATTCCTTCACACGTCTCCCGGGAATTTCGCAAACCAACGTCGCTAGCCGACCGTCCTTTGGATACTCACGGGATGAAACTGCATCCCCGATGTCTAGGACCTCTCTCGACTTCGTGTTCCGATCCCGAACTCGGACAAGCACTGATCCGATTTCCCGCGCAGCTACGGTACAAGCTGCTCGTCAGGCATTCGAGGATAAAGAAGCCGCCAAGAGCCGTCGGCTTGAAAAACAACAGGTCAAAGCCGAAGAGAGACATTCACGACGCCGTTTGAAGCGCAACCCGTCTGATGACCTCACTTCCCCCGTTGCACAATCTACTGAGGAGATTTCTGAAAAGCCTCGGTGGTCCACTGTTCACGAGAGGGACGAGCCGTCAGCTTCCTGGAAATCCCAATCTAAGAGCACATGGGTGCTTTTCATGACATGGTTACGAACTCGGGTTTTCAAATTCCGACGCAAGGTCCGGAAGATTCGTTAGCTTTGAGCCGTTTATTAGTCACATTTTCTCCTTTTTCCCTCTTCCGGTCTATAGTTTCAATGAGCGAGCGATTTGATTCTTTTTTTCTTATCTTTGATCTGGGAGTTTCTTGCAAATTTATGGGAACTCTTGATGTGAGCTGGCGAAACGGCGTTTGACTTTCTACTTTCGCGCATATGTCTGATTACCATAGGAACTCGCTGGACGACTATCCTAGAGCAATTCCCAGGAGCATGTTATGGAAATGAGAGATGTAGCTGGACGCAGTGCCAAAAGAAGATCCATACAGTTTATTGAAATTCCTGGACTGTAGACCGGTCACATGACTCCCAAACTGCACAACTGAGGTCTTCCGCGCCCGTTTCCCTTTCCCCAGAGACTACGGCGTACAGCAGCGACAACAAACGCCTGATAAGCTCCACATCTTTGGGGCTCTTATATTTCTCCAGACGCGCCTCCCCGGGAGGAGCGCCTCCGCCATGGTGTACGATTGGGCTGGGAAGCGAGAGATCTGCTTCCAGATGTACATCCAGGAAAAGAAGGCGTTAGAGGAGATTATGGAGTATATGAGAACTGCCTATCAGTTTGCGCCAAGGTAAGTCGCTTACATATTTACTGGGGCTTTATTGCATCGGACACTATTTAACAACGTTCAATCGTCTAGTAAACGTGCTTTTCAGACCCAATTCAAGCGATGGGGATTTCCATCTAAACAAAACCCGGCGCACAAGAACGTCGAGCTTGTCGCACGAGTCAAACAGCTTTGGGAAAGCAACACAAGCCAGCGTGATATGCTCCGCATTTTGAATGAAGAAGGCTTCGAGATCAAGGAGAGAGAGTTGATGCGAGTACGCGCAAAGAATCGCTGGCTGCTACGAGTGCCCAACGGAATGAAGTCCCACACAAACGTCGAGGCACGAGCTGTCCACCCGGAGGACGAGGGATTATTTGCCTTGCAGCAGGAGGTTTACAAGGTCGAAAGCGCACTTGACGACCCGAGCTCTCTCACAGCAGAGCCAGATGCTGAGCGCCGAACGACTGAGTCACCTGGACTGTCCCCAGAGGTCATCGCAAAACGCCAGGAGCGGCTGGACCGCCTGAAAGCAGAAAGTGCAGAGCGTTGGGCCTCCCGTAAACGTCGACGTCGTACCCGAGGGTGGGCAGGATTGCCAGCTGACCCTCCGGGTCCTCCACGCTTCCCCTCGGAGACGACCATTGATGAAAGCAAGCAGTATCTCAACTTGGACAACACCATGTACCGACAGACCAGAGATCACTTCCAGCGAATCTGTGAGGAAGCAGGCTTCATCAAAAAAACGGCAGCTGGCCCGGAAAGATGGCAGGCAGCAAAAGACAAATTAATACAAGAATCCCCTCATCTCCAGCAGGTGTTCAGCACAGATCCTAGTCAACGCGACGCAAAGGTTCTTGCGCTCGATGTTGTGTGTACCGATGTCACTAAGCGGATGCGGACTCTCGAGAGGCGAATGACTATTGCCGAAGCGAAGAATGCCTTGGGCATTAACCCGGAGGAAAGCCGACAGATCCGGAACGCTTTTTATGACACTCTGAAGGTAGATCATTTTACGAGCAAGTTTGAGGCTGGCGACGAACATTGGAGAGAGCTGAAAGAGCAATGGGTCGGGAACTCTGAGCTGCTCCGACGAATCCTCGCGCCTGGACCAGCTGACCCAGATCACGGCAATAAGCTGAAGGCACTAGAAGTGCTTTGTCGCGACGTCATGAAGAGACTTCGCGATGACCAGACGAAGCGAGATCCGGGGCGGAAGAGATCCTCGGCACGCGCCGAGTCTCGAAACTCGACACCTACAAACACATCGATGGGCAATATGTTGGGCAATGAGATTAGCAATGGGATTAGTACTTTGGCCTCTCAGGCACTAGCAAGTGCACCCATCACGGCCACGGATATCGGTGACATGCAGATCGACCCTTCTCTGCTCCAGGCTGCTAACGACCCATCCTTTTCTACCAATTCACAGCATGACACGGGAAATGCCTTTGAATATGTGGATCCTATGCTCAGTTCAGCTTTGCTACAAACCCCGGTGTATTTCCAGATTGGCCCTGATAACCAGTCTCAGGAGACGACTGCAAAGTCCTGGCCCGAAAAACTAGCCACGCGCACGGTGGATGAGCTCCGGCAATTATTTGCTGCCAGGTATCCCTATTCCATCATCTCCCGGATTGAGGGCTTTGACAGGGATGAGGATGGAAATGAGATTCCTTTCCCGATTGACGAAGACCACGAATTGGATGCTTACTTGACCCATGTCCACGGACGAAAGGCGCTTCTTGTGTTCACCTTGGGCCAGATGTGATTAACTGGCAAGGTTTGAAACAATGGTATTTCTTTGATGGAATTAAATATCGATTAAAGGCTTTGTTGAAACAACTGTCCTCGCATCCATGGATGTAGGTAGCCCTAAGGCGAGTTACGAGATGACATAACTAGCCTGAGAGTGGCCATAGATAGTACAGATAAATCATGAAGTTTTTTTTGAAAGGTTCAAGACCCGATACATATACATTGTTCGCTCTTCACAATTCCAATGTTCAAAAAGGAGAAAATCCCCGGCCAACCGCTATACCTGTGCACCGAAAAAGAGACTACAAATTGTTTCGATCTTCAGGTAGAGCCCAGTGTTTGAACCACATTCCTGAAAAGAACACCAATAGCAGGCAAAGAGTAAGCAGGAGTATCACCAAAGACACTGGCCAATCCCTTGGCTTGAGCAGACGAATCGGTGTCTTCGTCATTCTGTGCAGGAAGCCTCTCTTGGCCCCGAGTGAAGAGACTCGCAAGCCCACTGTCAATGTGTCCGGTCACATCGCGAGACTGGTTGTTCTGGCTCTTCTGGGATGCCTTGTCCATACAGCCAAGTCGCTGCACACCCACTGCGCTGTCAATGACGATATAGTCACCTGAATAAGAATCCGAGAGCAACGCAACTGGGGAGATCTTGAGGGTCTCTTGGAAGACAACTTCGAATGACGGGACATCATAAATATTGATTTGGAATCGGTTCTTGCCACGTTTTGAGCCACGGGTAGCAATTGCCAACGACTTGGTTCTAGCATTCACAGCAATCAGCTGTGAGTTGCCCGCGCCTGGCAAGTCAACAGACTCTGAGGACTGGATGGTCTTGACAATGTCGTCAACGGTATCCCAAACGGCAACCGAATGGGTGGAAGCAACAATTAAATGGCTTCCCAGGAAGCTTGTCGAGCAAGGATTGCCCAGAAAAACACCGGTTCGTCGGTAGTGCACAGCACAGTTCCGTGCGTCGATCAAAAGAACAAGGCCATCGTTGGCAGCCGAGGTCGATGGCAGGCAGACAGCCAGGACTGAGCCATCCTCGGAGAAGCTCATGCTAGCTGTGTCCAGAGGCGAAGCTTGGGCGTTGTCTAAACATCCCTTCAGGTCAACAAGACCTCGACACTTCCAAGTACTCTGCTCCGGTTGATCTTTAGCCTTCAAACCGCTGCGATATCTAGCCGTTGGACACCAGAAACGAAGAACAGAGTCCGACCCTAGGGTTGCAAACTCGTGAGCACCGGGGCGGGATGCCAAACCAAGGACGGTCGATTGGTGATTCTCGGCGAAATGAGGACCGTCAATACGTGTAACAAGTTCCCATGTATCAGATGAAGCATCCCACTTCCAAAACTTCAAGAAAATCTCTGGACGAAGAGCAGCAATCGATTTCGGGGAGCTGCGGTCAAGTGCCTCCACATCTTTAGCGTGTGGGACCCAAGAGTCAACCGTAGCCAGCCATTTTGCATCATGCACAATATCCATATGTTTGACATCGGGTGCGACAATCTGGGACCCCTCTGGGCTGACGCTCAAAGTGGTCGCATTGGTTCGTGCAAGAGCTTGACGGGAAATGTGGGAGTTGGCACGGATGTCATATGTCTGAAGCACAGCCGCGTTTGCAGGTTGAGAGCCATGTTGATTTTGAGTAAGCTGGTGGGAAGCTGGTACGGCCACAATTAGTCGCTCTGGTTGCTGCGGGTGCAACTTCGCCACAACGGAGCTCTTTGAGGGTTCCGCACGGCCTCCTATGTCTGGGCATAGCTGCAATCCGGTGATAGTGGCGAGGGGCTGCAGTTCTCTCGTCGACATAACCATGACCGAGTTATCGGCCAGTTTAATCACATATGAGCTACCACTAGTAGAGACGACAATGTTGCAGATAGGGGAAGAAAGATGAGGGAGGAATTGCTTCCGGCCTGTGTCTAATTGCCAAAGGACCATAACTGATTCTTGGCCACCTGAGATAATATAATTACCTGTGAAAGAATGAGGTAAGTACTCTCGCTCGAATGCTCGAATCCAGGCGCTATAGGGGTTACATACCATCTTTGGACCAACGTACAGTGTTGACAGATCCTCGGTGCCAGTGCAACTTCCTGGGGGAAGACTTCTTATCGCTGGTTTCTTTGCCAAAGAGGGTGTTCAAAACATTCTGGTAGATTAGAATGGAACCACCACTCTCTCCTACTGCCAGGTCGATCGAGTCTGAGCCTCGGATATCAAAGCAAGTAGCATTGACGGGAAGGGTGGCCTCGCGCCAGCTGTACTGAACAGTCTCAAGATTTCTGAGCTCTGCGCTGGTTGTGGTACCCATGAACAGGCGCTGGCCATCACTGGCAACGATAACACGGCCGTCGTGAGTGACCTTGATGCTATTGATCCTCTGGCTAGTTTCGAGGGCGTTGGTGCCTTGGATCTTCTTGTCTCCCAGCGTACTGATAGAAATCTGCCTTTTTCCATCCTTTTGCGATGTGATAGAAAAGGAGATAGTAGTTTTGTTTCCTTCCTTTTCAATGGAAGCCAAGCTCGTTGAAACGGTTGTCGAGGTGGTTTCCCAGCGAGAAATGCGTTTCCCGGAGCTCCAGTTCCACTTGCTGATAGAACCTGAAGATGTGAAAACAAATAAGTTTTCTTTGTCTTCTGGGCAGATGCTAAACCCAATGATCCTTTGGCCAGCTTCCATTTGCAAAGTGCGCGACAGGCGGGAGGTAGCGGTTGCGAACACTTGAATGGCAGTGTCGAGACAGACTAGGAGATATCTGCGATTGAAACAGGTCAGGATGAGTTTTATAAGATTTCAGGAAGGTGATTCTTACGCCTCATCGTCAGTCAAGATTGGATCCAAGTTGTTGTATCTGCCGCCAACAGGACGAGAGAATGACCACGGCGCGGGGCTTTTTTGCATGTCCACGTCTTGTGTCTGGGCATTGCTATTGGAAGCGTCCTTCGCCCCGTCAATTGGCTCTTCCGTATTCAAGTTCGGGCTTCCATTGCCCCCGGAGACTCTGCGCCTTTTGGAACGCTCTTCATTGGGCCGAGCAGGCTTCTCGGAGGCCGCATCACTGAGCCGGGATCGTTTTTGGTGTCGTGCTGACTGGTTGGCTGGCATTATTGCTGATAAATTAGGGTCAAATCAATATTAAAATCTGGGCGAGAAAAGACGCGACTCAGATAGTCATAGCTCTCACAAATCGGAGCAGAGTTGCAGCGACTCGAGTCTGTTGATCTTCATGGCAGATCGGACTACTTTTTTTTCCAAAGATAAAACAAGGCGGGGAATGTCGGCAGAAAAAGCGCAGTCGTCCTCATTGGGTTAGCCTCGACTTCTGTGATCTTCCGGGAAAAAAGTCTGGTTCACAGCGACATCATTTCTTTTTGACTGACTTCGCCCATCTCTCACCTTGAATCGCCGAAATGATTATCCCTGTTCGCTGTTTCTCCTGCGGAAAGGTAGGCATCCCTCATTAAATCCGCGTATTATCGTTTACTGAACTTGTCATTGTAGGTTGTTGGTGACCTTTGGGAGCGTTACTTGCAGCTCCTGGACGATGGTGTTCCCGATGGGTAAGCCGGTCTCATTTTGTTTCGGTTGTTTCTAGCTGACAATCCGGGTTTGTAGTGACGCTATGGACCAACTTGGCTGTAAAAGGTACTGCTGCCGACGAATGGTCATGACTCATGTGGATCTGATCGAGAAGCTCCTTCGGTGCGTCAAAAGAGGGAAATCCATGTCTTCAGTTGGAAAGTGTTACTCATTATGCACAGTTACAACTCCGCCGAGAAGGACCGCTCCAAGGCTCAAGTATAAAGCCAGTCGGTTCACCAGTCGAGACTTACAACCTGTTGTCCTCATGCCGAAGCTTCCCCGCCGCCAAAGAATGCACAATCGTCACGTCTCTCCTTTCTGCTCGACCATTAAACCTCCCACCATCCACCACTGCTTTTCCTCGGTCAGAAGAAAGTGAGCGCAGTTTGACAATGGCCATCGATAAAGCGTGCGAGCTTGATAGTGGCTCTCGATCTCAGTCAATTTTCACCATTGACCATTACCAATTCGAGAATGTGCCATGTCCAGTGAGGTGGTTTTGGATATGAGCGAACCAGGCCTCGGGGATGAGAGAAATCCCCCGCAGTTGGTTCTTCTGGGTTTTGCATTTAGGGTGGCGTTGCACACTACACAGTGGGATATGGCGTAAAGGAAGGCATTTGCGTTTTAATTTATCGTTATCTTCAATGAAGCTTACAACTCAGCGAGTTGCAGTCTGTAGTCTGACCTAGAGTACGAGTATAATCAATATACTTCCAGTCCGGGGGAGAGATATAATGCATCATGGTCTTTGGCTATAAAGAATGGGGGTGTCTTCCATCTGTACACTCAATCAGAGTTGACTATCGGGGAGATTCCAACTGTTAAAGGTGACAGCTAGAGCTCACAGCTCCCTTATATTTACAAGCCAAGAGCGCGTATACTTTGAGCCCAGCTCAACCAATCACGGTTTTTGCCATATATTCCCAACCGATAACCGACAGTTAGGCGCCGTGATGAACATGCATCAGGACCTCCACCGGCCACTCATATCACGCGGGGCTGCATCCGACTATACTCCATAGAGGACAAAAGCGCTTACCACATTTTACGGCCAATTGAGAGCCACAGTGTATTGATACAATTGGTTATACTGTATTCAATATTATTGTTCTCGTATTGGCAATGGGGTGAAACCCGCATAGAATACACAGCACTTCATCTGAGCTCCTTAAGTCCATCACGTGTATAGTACCAGGTAAGCGATAACCAGGCTCAGCTCCTCCCCTCTTCTTTCATTGTTCCCCAAGGATTCTTTTCGAACCCACTGTTCATACTCTTGGCCATGATGGCCGTCAGGTCGCCGCTATCTGTCCTACCCTATCGCGACGCTGCAAGCGCGGCCTACTACTCTCCACGCTCGGCCCCTATGTAAGGTCCATGTTGCGTAGAGACTGCGCGGCACTGATGTGTGAACAGGTCTATCGATGGCGTTTCCTTCGAGGGCACTGAGAGTTCCCACTCCTCGCCTAATCTGATAAACCGAGACATCTTATCAGGGGCCTCGGCCCCCAATGAGGACAAAACAACTGGAGGTAGCCCTGCAAAACCAATACGTGGATCGCAAACATCCCCTCAGCCTGAGCTCACAGTATGTACCAGCGGCAGCAGATTGGAAACGACTGTCTGGGGTGGGCTCTGATTCTCATAATTGAACAGGTCCAAACCGGGTATACAAATCACGGCCTCAGCACAAGATCGGATGAGGACGAACCCCCACAATCAGTGATACATGCTCCACCTGGGTTCGGAGACTTTGTAGGAGTTCCACCATAGGCTACGCAGCCTATAACGTACCGTTTTGATATGTTGGCTAACGGCGAACCTACGCAAAGGCATCAATGCAACCGACGCTCGAAGGTCCCGATGAGTCGCAATCATCATCCGGCTCAGATGAACAGAATGTTTTAATAAGTGTACCAACAAGGACCAAAAAAGTGATTTAGTCCCAGAGCCTCATTGTGTAACTTGCTAATAGCCCGATCTATACAGGGCAACAGTCCAATCTCACCCCCTCCGTTGACAACTACCGTCGACCCAACAATCGATTGCTCTGAGCGAGCAACACCCCGTGCACAGACGAGACATGAGTTTGATGAATTTGACCGACGTACTCGTTCAAGCAGTTTAGAAGGTATTGTACCCGACCTCTTCAATATTTCTCCTCAATAGGCATTTGGCTGACATTTGATAAGATATCCCCGAAGGTACAAAGACAATGATAACTTTCATACTACTTCGGACGACGCAAGGTACTGACTTCGCTGCAGGACTAACCAGCAAAGAGGCCGAAATCAATGCTCTGAGAGATGCTCTCGCTGAATGTTGGACACTATGTAATACACTGGCTAATCTCAGTTATATCCATCGCGAACGCCTCTTGAAATCCTACAGTGATGATATGCAGGAGGATGCCTGGAGGTCATGTTGGAGACTTTGCCAGAAACTCTATGACACACGAGACGACGACTATGCATCCCAAATTCATCCTACTCTGGATCTCTGTCGAGATTTCTGCCAAGCATTATTTGAAGCCCGAACCCGGGACGCTGATGTCTCTGACTCAGTCTTACGAGTCAGCTTTGAACTGAATAATCACCTGTACAACACCCACGATCGAAATCTCCCAGATGCTTTCCGTGAGAGAACTTTGGATTTCTATATTACATTATGCCATCGACTTATGAAGCAACGGATCCGTATGACGGAAACTGACTCTTTGCTGAGTGCTTGCTGGACATTAGCTGAGATGCTGTTTAGCATTCGCCAAAGCAAGAGAGAAGATAAGCCACTGGATGAAGAGCTGCTGGGGTCAGCGGTCCAGGCGTGCTGGGAGCTTTGCGACATCTTCCGCGAGGGTTGGACATTGCACAACTTGCGCAATTCTGATCGGGGGACCCCACGGCCAAGCCAGACTACTTTCTCACAGGCATTCCATCAAGCGTCTCAACAGTCGGAGATTGATTTTGGGGATGACCCACTTAGCCAACTCGGCAACCCTGAAACCCCGACGACCATCTTTGAGGATGCAACCATCTCCCCCGACGAGGCACCGATCCCCAATATTCTCGTTCTAGGATACGGTAATACTCACGACCCCCACACCAAGTGGTCATCTAATGCATCGAGTATCTCGGAAAAGTCACGGTCATCGGGACATACGGCTTCCTCGGTCAACACTGTGACCACCGTCTCAGAGGACCCCAACCTCACGCGGTTGAAGATTCTAATCACCAGAGCTGCTATCGACAGTGGATATCAGCGAGGCAGTACCCAGAATCTGTCCTCATTCGTGAAATCGCTTCCCTCTGATGCCTTTGGCTCTGCAGCCTGGCAAACCTCGTTGCTGAAAAACTATAGAAAGGTCGTGTCATTTGACCCGGCATTCCGAAACGTCGGCATACAGGCTCGGGCAGGTGCCATCGATGTCGCGCATGCTTGTCAGGCGATGCTGCAAGGTGGCCAGTACTCCTGGCTTCGCGACCTCTACCGTTTTGTCTTCGGTTTCCATCTAGAAGAATCGATGGGTCGCAAAGGCGTGACTATCCAAACGTAGCTTCAATGGCTGATCCGCGAGTCTTTCGGCCCTAGCTTGTCCTATCTGCTGTTTCGCTGGCAATACAAGATCTATTGGCCCTTCGTTGCTTCTTAGAGACCGAGCCGAGTTTGGGTTGGTAGGACGTCAGTATCTAAAGGGGAGACGAGGCCTAAGCCTCATTTCGTGGACTCAGGAATTTTCTTCTATTATGTACAGGGCTTTGATGCGCTATGTTTCCTCTGGCTTAATTCCAGGATGTTCTACTTTCCTATGGGGTTGGCGGAGTTTGGATTTTGCCGGTACATACCTCTATGTATAACCGGGCATGCTGTGGAATATCAACACCCTTGATGAGAGGAATATCCCCTTCGGCTTGGGAGGCGACGTTTGTGGGACTGTTACCATATGCAGATTCTCTCAGGTATCATAGTTGAAACTCGCCTTGTCTGACCGTTATTTTGCACGTCTCCTTCAATATCAAGTTGCCATAAGCACACTCAGGCCTGGCTTAGAAGCCCAACACCTGTCAGCTCCAGGACACAGGATATTCTTGCTATAAAAAGTGGATTTTACTTCTTGCCTTTGAAGCCAATGCAACTATCTCCAAAGCACACCGTCGTCTGGTCTCGGAAAGAAACAAAGGACACGTTTCTGCATTAGCCACTAGCCAAAGCCCTCTGCACCCTCTCTGCGAGTGACATTGAAGGACTTCCCCTCTGTACCTGACGCTCATTTTCTACTAGCATTTACTACCTCTCTCTCGTCTTGGGCTTGAAGTGGGAAATGCTAGTCCGATGTGCATTCTCGGGAGACGTCTATAGGAGTCTATCCATGACTGCGACAATGGGATTACGCCTCTTCGGCTACAATCAGTTCATCTCGGACTCAATTTTCTCGCTAACAGTCATACAGAAAGTGTTATAAGTAGTCACCGATGACCTTCCCGCGTTGGCAATTCAACCCTGGAAGGAACAGGCACAGCACTGTATGAAATTGGTACGTCGTTCCAAAGGTTCGTGGTCTCTTATTGATGTTAAGGTTGCCTTTTCGAAGCCATATTGATGCTCGTCTGAGATGATTGGGCTTGTCGCAAGGGAATCATCAGCGGTGCTATTTTCATGATTCTCGTGGTTATCCAGGTTACTTGCTACGCTGGCAACTCTCATCTATTTTTGGTGGTATCAATGTAGTTCTCTATGCCATATTTGCTATAGCCTATTAGTTTCTGATTAAGGGAGTTAATCTTAAGCTCTTCCTATACGGTACCTTTGGTCTGATATTTTCGATGATGATCATCTTTGCATATCTCTATGCCCCAACCAAACAGGACCTGCTAAAGGTGCCGCTGTTAGTCCCTTCACATATATTGCTAGTTTTGGCGCCACCTGGCTTCCTTTGCCGTTGCTCAACCCAGCTAAGCCCCTATCGAGACGCGTGTGCGCAGGCATGCTCGAACTGCTTATTGAACTTCTTAATCGCGATGGTCATTCCTATCATGATTTCCAACATTCAGCGGGGCACTTGCCTTTCCTTTGCTGTTGTTAACGCTTGCTTCTTGTCTATCATATACTTCTTCTATCCGTAGACTGCTTGTCACTCTGTGGAGTAGGTAAATCTGATCTTTGCCAGGGGGTTCTTGGAAGCCCTATCATGAGCATGTCCGCTATCCGGGACCGATTTGGCGTTTTTGAGATCTAACGTCCAGCATTGGTGATAAACCGGATCACTCAGGTGATAATAACGAAAAGATGTACCAAGATATCTTAGAATATTCCGAGTAATGCTTTTCTCGACAAGGCGTAGAGGAACTTTCAGAAATACGGTTTTTGCTAGGCATGAAATTTTGTAGCTTAAATATTAATATAAATGCTTAGTAAGCAAGGCTGGATACACTATTATTATGATTTAGAAGATATATAGATTTACTAGTAACATACCCGTTTAATGGTATTTACCCGCTACCCCACTAAAATATTACCCCTCTAACTACCTACCATTTTATTTTTCTTGCTATACTACTACGTATCCGATTATAATAAAAACCATACTAAAACGTAGAAAAAATGCTAAATTAAGCTATAAGTAAAGGTTAGCTATCATCTATGCTTATAACAACAGTGTTTCGTAGTTATAACTGGCTAATAATTTTAGCTATACCTATAAGGCTATCTATGATACGCTTAAGCGCTTTAAATAATATAATTCGACTAAGTCCCTTTCCTAAACCGGCCGTCCGAAGCTTGACTCTCGAGCTTGCTGATTTCACTATTTATAAGCGTGTCGGCACCTATACTAAATTTATAGGTAGCTTAGTACTACGATGCCTAGTTACCTATCTTAGTCTATTATATAGCGAGTCTTTAAGTAATTCTGTTTATCGAAACGGCGCTTAAATGAAAGATACTAATTAAGCTCTATATTCTAAGAATGCGGCTGATATTTATAAGAAACCAGTGGCGAGAAAGCTTCTAATCGTAGATCTTTTTAGATAAGTGTTTAGTATAATAAAGTACATCCGTGCGATTTAAAGGGCCTTTACCGCGATTTCGTGAATATAAATGTTTACGTTACAGATATTTTATAAATAGGTTAGACTAGAATTTAACTTCGAAAATGTCTAATACTACTTTGTATCTTTAGGATGGTATTTTAACAATATAACGCGAGGATTTACCTAGCGTATATAATAAAAGAGTGGTTTAAAACGCGGGGGGGGTATACGTTAAGAACTAGTAAACTTCTCCAAAACCCAACTTAGGTCCGACTTCTATAACCTAACCTAACCTAAGACCTAATGCTAGGTACCTATTGGGGCCCTAAGAAAACCCAATTCTGCAGAATTTTTTCAGAATTTTCTACACTTATATTATATGCATTTCTCTACTATTTACGGTTAGATTTAATCCAAATTTTTATTAGATATAGATCTAGATCTAATATATATATATATATATATATATTAAATTTAAAGTGAAAATATTAAGTATTAGTGGAGATAATAAGCTAAAGGTAGATTTTAAATTTAATAATTTTTGAAGTTTATATATATTTAAGATGGTAGTAGTAGTCATACTATTTTTTTATGACCCTCTATAATTTATTTGGATTTTTAAAAGTCTAATAAGCTATTATATTATTGTAATTTATATAATTTATATATTAATTCTATTAAATATTCTAAATAAATATAAAATTCTATATATAAAGGGATACAAAATATACTATAAACGTACTATATTAAAAAACTTAGCGTATTTATAGTGTTTATTACCTAATTAGGTACCTAGGGGTTTTGTTAGGTTACCTAGTTAGACCTAAAACCTAACCTAAAGCTAGGTTAGGTAGGGTTAGGTCCGGGTCTAATTAGGTCGTGGAGAAGTATAAGGACTAGGCTACTTACCTACCTAATCTAATTATAATTAACCCTATATAGCGCTAGGCAAAAGTAAAGCTTATTAAGATCTTTCTAGAGCTTATTAGTATAAGAAGAAAGGAGGTAGACTAGTATTATTTTAAATAATAGTTAGTAGAAGCTTAGCTTATATTAGATTAGGCTAAGATAGATACGCTAATATTAAGTATAGTAGATGCTTAAAAGTAATATAGAAGGCCAAGGGCTATTATATAAAATATTAAGCGAGATTTTATTACACTAGTATTAGTTAGGCTTATTAATTCGTTAGAATAATATATAATATAGTGGTACTATATACTATAATAGTGATATATATATTTTAGAATAGTAGCCCTAAATAGTAGATAGGTAACTAACTACTTTAGACCTATATATATATACTAATATAGGTTAGGTAATAGGATCTCCCCTATACATTATACTATATCGTTTATATTTATAGAGCTCTATTAGGGCGTTATTCTCTATAACTACTATAGATCCTTTCTTACAGGGTCTAAATTATTAGATACCTTATAAATTCACTATTTTTAGGGATATTATCTACTATTTACTTAGTATATTAGTAGGGTTCTTCTTTCTAGCTTTATATTATATTATAAAATTGACAATTTTACTACATATTTAGACTACTAGGCCTAATACCTATATGGGGCTTTATAGTTATATAAAGTATTATATTTATATAGTAAGTGTTATAGTAGGGTATTTACTATTTATCTAGCGAGCTAGGCCCCCCAAAAAACACTATAGTAAATACGATATATTCTACACTAATACCTTAATAACCACAATTTTATTTTACTTAATTATATACCCGTTTAAAAGTATTTACCCACTCCACTTTTTCGGGTGTATTCTTAATATATATATATATCACTTATATAGTATATAGCACCGCTATTTTATAGTCTATAATAATATAATTAAATTTTAGGGTTGCTTAACAATAGCGCTTTCGAAAATTCGATTAATATTTTGTATAATACCGCTTAGCCTTCCGCACTACTATTAAACGTCTTATTATACTTGATATTAGCGTATCTATCCTTACTTAATCTAATACCCTCTAAGCTTCTACTAGGCATTTTTTTAAAATAATACTAGTCTATCTCCGATCTTCCTATACTAATAAACTCCGGAAATAATATAAAAGCTTCACCTTTAACTAGTAATATACTAGTTTAACTAGGTTTAAATTAGGTAAGTATAGGGCCAGTCTTCGACGTATACTCTATAAGTTTTAAACTACTCTTTCGTTTCCTTCGCTAGGTAAATCCTTACGTTATCTTACTAAAATACTAAATTAGGGGTGTAGATTAGTATTAGACCTTTTTCGAGCGTTAAAATATACGACTTTATAGTATAGCCCCTCTCTAAAGCCGATTCTTCGTCCTATTTAATAATTATTAAATATATTCGACCTCCTAGCTAGATTCCAGCCTAAACTATTTATAAAATATATTTAGCGTATAATTTTATATTTATAAGGTCTTTATAAAGGCCCTCTAAGACTATACGAAAGCACTATTATAGTCTAAAGTTCGAAATTCGTTATACCGAACACTCGTCCGAAAAGATCTATAATTAAAAGCTTTCCTACCGCTATTTTCTCGTAGATATTAGCCGCCTCCTTATAAGAGAGGGCTTAATTAGTATCTTCCTTTTCGAATACCGTTTTCTAAGTCCGAATTGCTTTAAAACTCGCTATATAATAAACCGAGACGGATAACTAGGTATTATTATATTAAGCTATTTATAGTTCTAAAATAGGTGCTAGCGCGCTTATAAAGAGAGGTAGGTGCTAGCTTAAGAGTAGACTGCGGCATATCCTCTCCATTGGATATTGGGTCACATACCATATCCGCAAACTGAGGATATCCATAGATATCCGCGAGGATATAAGGATATTTTGCGGATATCCACACTAGCATAAACCATCTACTTAAGAGGTAGTTATGTGCCTCTTATACAGCTTACCAATTTATTTTTTAGAACAAAAGATACATATATTCGGTCCTAACTATACTACCGACCTTATTTATCCTATTGCTTAATAAAATATTAAGAAATAGTCTTATATTAGGCAATCTTTATCGCCTTTATTATTGCTTATAGTATCAATCTTATTTTTTAAATCTATTAGAGGATATAGGTCAGTTTTTTTTTAGTTCTATAGTACTTTACTATAGAAATATATATTTACTCTATATAGTAGGATAGGATATTTTAGCTAAACTAAGTATATATAATTAAAATCGCTATTTCTCGGTCAAATCTAATAAGCCTAATATAAAAAAAATGGTCTAAGCTATCTTTAAAGTATACTAAGTTTTTAAAGTATATTTTTTTATAATAGTATAAAAAACCCTCGGTCGTAAGCTCTAATATTACGGACTTAGTGATTTTATTTTCTCTAAAATTAATACCTAAGGATAATTAAGGATATATTACGGATATATATAGATATCCGCAAGATATCCGCAATATATCCTTAATTATCCGCATTAGTGATTAGTAATAGCCAATTATCGCTATTAAAAGTTTAGGATATATCGAAAACGCGCCCGTAAGTCGTGACTTATTTACTATACCTCTAATATTCTTAGCTAGTCCTATATATACGTTTCTCTCTCTTATTCTCTTAAAGCCTATTTCTAGGTAATCCGTGATTAAGTATAATATATCTTACTTATAGGCATCTTAGTCCTAGTACTCCTCCTACGCTAATTTAGATCTTAGTCGAAATCCTAACCTACTTTATTTAGATAATATCTCCGATCTTATTAGTAGCTAGACTCTATTAACCTCTATATTATAAGTTTTATCTCTAACTATACCTCTCTCGCTTCCTTATATTAGCCTCACTCTTTAGTAGTACTAGGTCCTCTATTCCTCTAAGCCTAGTAGCGAGATAGATAAATCCCGGAAGAGCTTTATAAGGTAGTAGCTAACTATAGAGTTTAGATTAAAGCCTAATATATAAGACTCTATCCGTTAGGACGGGAAAAAGATAACTAATATCTAGGATAACTTTAATTAGGTTATACACGAGAAGACTAGTAAGCTAAAGGTTATATATACAATATATCTCTACACACTTATTTATCTAAGATATCGCCGTGCTAGGTTATCGCTAATAAATATATATATTAAGGTAGGCTCCTATACTCGAAAGCCTATCTAGAGGGTTAATTAGCTACTAAAATAGAAAGTATATTATTCTTCTATAGACTCTTAATATCTCCCTTATCTTTATATACTATCCTAAAGCTAACTCTCCTATAAAGCCTATCGTTCTTCTAGGAGCGTCTAGTAAAAGTAATACTAGACTTTATCTCTACCGCTTACCTACCCTTCTAAATTATTAAGTATACGTAGTTTAAGGATCTAGTAGAGCTTATTTAGTAAGCCCTAAGTAAGGTCAATATTCTATCTACGCGAAGTATATAGCGTTATCTTAACTCTATAGTTAAAAGTAAATAGAAGGAGATTCTTAGAAAGCTTCTAGATAGGAGTCGCCTTTTAATAGCCCTTAATTACTAGATATCACTATTCTAGTAAGTATTTATAGCTATTATAGGTTACTTCCTTAATTAGGATTAGAATTACTATAAGGTTCTTCTTATATTTAAGTATCCTTGTAGGTTATATACTAGTAAGAATCTAAGTAAAACCATAATTTAGCTTCTAATTATAGAATTACCGACCGCGTATTACCTATAAATATAGATAATATAACTAATAATACCTTAATAATAAATATCTAAGAGACAATCTAGTCGTAAAGCCGATCGGATACCTTAATCTTCCGAGTTCTATATATTATATATATAATCTAGTTAAGCTTAAATAAGCTTCTTAGGAAGCTAAAAGTGATACTACCTAATAAAGAGATTAAGCTAGAGTAGTCTAATAAATAAACCTATTTATTTTAGACTAAAGGATCTAGCTTAACTAGATAGATTGCGGATACTTTAAAGAAGGTAAATTTCTTACCTTCTAAGGCTTTTAAGTTTATTCTAATAAGAGGGTTTAGGATCCGAGGTCTTATAGTCTTTATTAATATAAGTCTATAACACCGGGAGGCATTTATAGCTTTATAAATAAAGGAGCCTTATTTAATCCCTATTTAGGATATCTAAACCTAATAGAACTTAATCTTTATAATACTTAATCGTGCTAAAAGGCTATAACTATTCTATAATTAGTATTATATAGATTATTAATATCTCCACTTGAAACTTAATTAAGAAGAGTAGCGATAGATTAAATATCTTCTTCTTCTCACTAAGCCTTTCTTTAATTTCACCACTATATTATTAAAGACTAGGGATATTACTATACATAATATCTATAGTATTTATAATAAGCTTTTCTCTTATCTTAATAAAGCTAAGAGAAAGTTAAAGAATAAAGGAGTTATCTAGAAGCGTATACTCTAGGCTCTCTAGACTATAAAAAGGAAGCTCTTAAAGTATTACACTACTACTAATTATAAATTATATAGTGATATCTATATACTTATAATAATCCTTTGCCTATTAAAGAAACTTCGATATTTTATATTAATAGACTAGTAAGGTAAAATTAACTACGTAAAATACTATTATAGAGTCCTTAAGCGAGAGTTTTATCGATATAAGGAGATACTTCGCTATAATTTAGATACTATAGTCTTATAAGATACCACTAGAGAGGCGCTAGATAATAATTATTATAACCTTAATACCGCTTATACTTCTTAAAACTAGCTATAGGATAAGCTCTTAAAGCCTAAAGATTTAAGATTGTAAGGTATCTTACCCGCGGGGTTAAGAGATAGAAGCCCTAAGTATTCTAGAAAGAGTATAAGCACAAGTTTCCTATTCTTATAAGGCTAGCACGGGATATTCTCTTAATCCTAGCTAGTGGCGTAGGCGTTAAGCGATTATTTAATTACGCTCGCGATATCTACTACTATTATCATAGTTAATTAAAACTAAGTACGATCTAAGGACTAATACTTTATTAGTTCGCTACTAACTTTAAGGTTAAGTAGAAGGAGATCGAGATTATTAAGGAGTATCTTTCCGCTAGAGAATCTATATTATTAGATTAATCTCGGAAACTAATGCCCTATCTTAAAACTCTTAAGCCGATTAGTGATAACGAAGAGGAGGATTAAGAGCCTAGCATTAAGGATACACAATAGATAGAGAGCTACGATAATAATTTAGAGGATAGGAAGACTAATAATAGAAGCAAGTAACTATAGCGTAAACGATTAAAGAAACAATTATCTAAGGCTTCCGAAAACGATAACGATAGCCTTCTAGAAATACTAATAGACGAGGGGCATATAAGGAAGGTCGGGACGGATTCGGAAGCAACTAAGGTTACCTAATAGATTTTAGATTAATTTAAGATAGTCTACGTAGTATAAAAATAATAAAATTATGTCTACCAAATTAAAAACTTCAATAATAATTACACTATAATTACTTAAAAAATACAAAGGAATTCGTATAAATAATACACGCTCAAAAAGGTTATAAGGCTCGGCATGTTTAGCCTATTTTATATCCACTAGATATCCTCAAATATCCAGAGGATATTGGGTAGCATACTATATCCACAACATTGATACTAATTAAGCCTTCTCTTATAAGGAAATAGCTAAGATTTACGCGAAAATAGCGGCGTAAAAGCTTCTAATCGTGGATCTTCTCGGACGAGTGTTCGGTGTAGCGAACATTAAACTTTGGACCACCGTAGTGCTTCCGTACGGACTCTAAGGGTCGCGATCGTATAAATGCTAAGGCTCACGTAAAAGATATTTTATAAGTAGTTTAGGCCGGAATCTAGATAGGAGGTTAAATAGATTTAATAATTATAGAACGGGACAAAGAATCGCCTTTAAGAAGGGGTTATACTACAAAGTTGTATATTTCGACGCTCAAAAAAGGTCTAATACCAATCTACACCCCTAATTTAGTATTTTAGTAAGATAACGCAAGGATTTACCTAGTAAAGGACATAAAAGAGTAGTTTAAAACTCACGGAGTATATATCGAGGATTGGCCCGCGCACTTGCCCGATTTAAACCTAATTGAACTAGTATAGCGCTAGTTAAACGTGAAGCTTTTTGCGATATTTCTAGAGCTTATTAGCTAAGGAAGGTCGGAGGCAGACTAGAAATATTTTAAAAAAATGCCTAGTAGAAGCTCAGAAGGCATTAGATTAGGCAAAGATAGATTTGCTAATATTAAGTATAGGAAGACGTTAAAAGTAGTGCGGAAGGCTAAGGGGTATTAGATAAAATATTAACCGAATTTTAGAAAGTGCTATTACTAAGTAACCCTAGATTTTAATTATAATATTATAGACTATAAAATAGTGGTGCTATATACTATACAAGTGATATATATATTTTAAGAGGGGACCCGAAAAAGTGGAGTGGGTAAGAACATTTGAACCCCTATGTAGCTTAAACTTTAAAAACGATTAAATTTATAACTTCTACCTTTTATCTTATTATCTCCACTAATACTTGATATCTTTACTTCGACTTTATTATATATATCTATATCTAATAAAAAGGTAGATTAAATCTAACTATAAATAGTAGAGAAATATAGATAGTATGAGAAAATTATAAAAAATTAAGTTCTTTTAGGGCCCTAGTGGGTACCCTTAATTAGGTCTTAGGTTAGATTAGGTTATAGAAGTCGGACCTAAGTTAAGGTTCTAGCTAGAGAAGTCTACTTATAGGTGTAGCTAAAACCTCTAGCTAGTTTTGACTATAAATACTACTCTTATAAGCGTAGGAAATAGCTAACCTTTACTTAGGGCTTAATTTAGCCCTTTTTATATATATTAGGCTAATATCTATTAAAATTAGATACGTAGGGGAGGTATAGCAAGAAAAATAAAAAGGTAGGTTAGTTACTAGATTAAATATAACTTTTAACTAGTATCTGTAGATAAGGCTTTTTAAGATTATATAATATATTTCCATACTAAGTAAGCTAGCTACCCTAGAACATTATAATAAATATAATAAAGTATATTATTATAATAATACCATCCCCTACCAAATGTTCCTTCCCACTCCACTTTTTCGGGTTGTAACGGAGTCCTCAGGAATCATGCACAGAGTCCTCAGGAATCATGCACAGAGTCCTCAGGAATCATGCACAGAGTCCTCAGGAATCATGCACAGAGTCCTCAGGAATCATGCACAGAGTCCTCAGGAATCATGCACAGAGTCCTCAGGAATCATGCACAGATCTCTCGCACTGTCAGAGGATCAACATCATACAGGTGTCGACACGTCAGCGCTTCCTCACCGCAACGCTGATCTCCCATGTTAAATAGTGCACTCCAGGAGAACCCAGAGGTTCTCCAAGGATCAGTCTCTGTATTCCTCCAATATACTACTTGCTTCCCAGGCATCTTCGTCTTACCTAGTTGACAGGCTCTATCCTGCAAATACTAGAACCCCTTTCTTTACAATTCTGATCCTTCTTCTTCAACTACCTAAGATTGAAGATGCCTCCCAAAGCAACAATGACTACCCGATCGTCGGTCGCTCGGGGATCGCCAGCGAACCCACACCGAACCGACACCGAGTCCATTGTTCCTCCCGCCACTATCTACGACGGAAGTAGCAGCCCGGAGAACAATTCTCAGGACCGGACTTCCCAACTTAGCGAGCACCTCGCTGAGGTCGAACGCCTCGAAACCCTTCATGCGTTGCTTACCCGAAAGAAGGAACTCGAGGAAGCAATCGGCCAAATAACCGAGAAATCGTTGTCGGATCGCCATCGACGCTCTTCCTCTACATCATCTGATCGAGGACGAGCTTCCGGAGAAATCAAAATCGAAGTTGCAATTTTTAAAGCACACTACAGTATACAACAACGCCAAACCTGGCTCAATGACCTCCAAGACATGTTCGCAGGCGCACCCCGCAAATATGGATCGGACGAGAGAAAGATCCTTGGTGCCACCAACTGCATGAGTTCTGACTGTCGCGAAAGATGGCGACACTATGTCGAAGAGAAGGCGGAGCCCCAGCGAACCGCTTACAAAACGACATGGGAACTATTCGAGAAATGGACTCTTACGTTACTACACAATTCGGCCACACTACAAGCCGACATCGCTACCTCTTTACAAGAGGCCCGGCAAGGTCCGAATCAAAGTCCAAGCGATTTTAATTCCTACCTCCTCTCGCTCGAAAGACATTTCGAAGCACCGTCGGAGGATCAACGGGCACTTAACTTCTTCACTAAGTTACAGCTTCGCCTCCGATCACGTATCCAGAATGCTATGCTTCATTTGCCTAAAAATCGGGACGAGATGGTATCGACAGCGATGCACTATTGGAACCTCATTCAAACGGAGTCGGGAACAAAGGACTACCCTCCCCGCTCAACAAACAAAAGACATCACTCCCCTGACCAACAGGGATATCGAAAACGGACTAACTTCAACGGGCCATCCTCCAACTTTGGTCGGGGCCGAGGATGGAACCGTGGAAGCTTCCGAGGACGAGGTGGTGACCGAAACCCAAACACTAAACCATATTCAAACCGGCGTGAATTCGGCGCAAAGCCGCATGATCGCCAGCGAAACGATAATACAACTCCACAAAAACCATACAGCTGTTTCACCTGCGGGTCAACAGACCACTGGAAGGACCAGTGCCCCCAAAATTCGACTAAGGTTCAGTCGGCACCAGCGCATTCGGGAAAAGCCAGAGGGTCGGTGTAGAAGCCGGGACACCGACCCCTCAAGATAAAATTGGGACCACAAGCCGCCTATATATCCCAATTACCGTACGGGGCGACATCGAAACGCATGCGGATCTCGATAGCGGAGCCGAGGTTGACATCGTCAGTCATCAATTTGCTCAGCAATACGGACTCCGTCGCGCACCACTCACCGGCGTCATTATCTCAGCTATCAATCGAAGGTCAACACCTACTTATGGGGTGTGGATAGTCCCTATCACGGCGACCGACTCGCGGGGGACTACTCGCACCTTCGAAAGGCGTTGTCTAGCTATCGATCGAGACCCTCGCCTCGAAGGAAGCCCGGTTCTCCTATCTATGACAACGGTGCGAGATGAACACGTCGACTTTTCGCCACATAAACGCCAGTGGTGGTATGTCGCACCGTCATACTCGATAGCCACCCCATATCAATTTGTAAAGGAATGCCGGAACCACGCGTACGTGTATGCGGTGGTAAAGCTTCCTGAGGAAGTGTGGCTTCCAGGAGACAACCAAGAATACCCCGCCTCACGTGAGGAGGGTCTCCCTAGCGAATTACTAGCGTACCGCGACGTATTCGCTCCCGAAAATGCCAAGACCCTACCACCTCAGAAAGCAACAGACCATACTATCGAGCTAAAAGACGGCGAAACGCCGCCGTATGGCCCAATTTACCCTCTCTCTCAGACAGAACTTCGAGAGCTTCGGTCCTACCTAGATGAAAACCTTGACAATGGTCGGATCCGACCCTCGAAAAGTCCAGCAGGGGCCCCTATCCTATTTGTTCCAAAGAAGGATGGCAGTCTACGTCTCTGTGTAGACTATCGGGGATTAAATAAGGTCTCAGTCAAAAACCGGTATCCCCTTCCTCTCATCTCGGAGATCCTCGATCGACTCGCTGGCGCGCAGTTCTTTAGCAAAATTGATATACAAGATGCGTACTATCGGATCAGGATCCGTGAAGGAGAAGAGTGGAAAACAGCCTTTCGCACTCGCTATGGCCATTTCGAGTATACAGTCATGCCGTTTGGTCTTACGAATGCACCAGCCACTTTTCAGAATTATATTCACACGGCGTTAAGAGGGCTTCTCGATGTCGTTTGTGTGGCGTATCTCGATGATATCCTGATCTTCTCGCCGGACCGCGAGGCCCACACAGAGCATATTTGTCAAGTGCTACAGAGGTTACGACAGGCACAGCTATACGCGAAACCTGCAAAATGCACCTTCTACCAAGACCAGGTTGAATTCCTAGGATTCGTGGTGTCTAGGAATGGCATATCAATGGATAGACAGCGCGTCGACGCTATCGCTTCATGGGAAATCCCAAAAAGCTACCATGAAATCCAAGTATTCCTAGGATTCTGCAACTTTTATCGACGATTTATCCAAGGGTATAGCCTGATTGCATTACCTCTAACCTCCCTGCTTCGAGGAAGTAAGAATGGCAAGAAGCCTGGTAATGTCTTGCTCTCCGACGAAGAAACGCAAGCGTTTCACCGGCTTCTCAATGCATTCCAAGAAGCCCCAGTGCTCCAGCATTTTGATCCACAAAAACGGATCCGTATCGAATCTGATGCATCAAACCTTGGGATGGCTGGAATCCTCTCGCAGCCAGACGCTAGCGGGACATGGCACCCCGTAGCGTACTGGTCAAAGAAATTTATTGGCGCGGAGCTCCGTTATGCGACGCCAGATCAAGAGCTTTTCGCTATCGTTTATTCGTTTAAACAATGGAGGCACTACCTAGAGGGTAGCAAGTATCCCGTCGAGGTGCTTTCAGACCATGCTAATCTCCAGACATTTATGAAGCAGCCTAAGCTTAACGGCAGACAGGCAAGGTGGCTTATGTTTTTAACTCCGTTCGAGTTCACTATAAAGCATCGCGCTGGGAAGACCAATCCCGCGGATGGCTTATCAAGGAAACCAAATGCCAGTCGGGTTGCGCCCGCAGCTGAACTTACGACCCCGATCCAAGAGCGCTTCGCTAGCGATCAGGGGGTGAATGTACAGCAAATTGCTGTCAAAGAAATGAATACCGGTCAGGATGTGCCTGCAACCAAGGCCAGCCAGGATGTGCCTACGACTGAGCTTAGCGAGCCCGGGACGCCGGAGCTTAGCAAGAAGAGAGATAGCCGTCGAGCATCTCTGCACCGTCGAGTGCTGATACGCCGTCGAGCGTCTATTAAGGGAGAGAAACGCCGTCGAGCTTCTCTGTACCATCGAGTACCTCTGCGCTACCCAGCGTACCGCCGTCGTGCGTCCCGTGAAAAAGTCGTTAGTCACCGCTGCATGGTTTTGCCCCTAGTCTTAGAAGAAGACGCCATGACAGTTCGCACCGCTGAGGGAGATCGTGCGATCACCCAGCGGGAGGTTGAGCGCGCCTGTGTGGTTGAACAAGTCTACGGGCTAGACGCCACGACAGAATTGAAGACCTTAATTGGGCGAATACAGGGTGAGGACCCTGAGGCAAGGCGTCGAATCGTCGGAGTCTCAGAGGCAAGGCGTGGAAACGTCGGAGTCTCACAAGCCAAGCGTGGGACCACGGGTTGGTCAGTTCAGGAATTGAACTCCACGACTGATTTAAAGTCCCAGATCGGACAGGAACAGGGCGGAGACCCAGAGACCCGCCGTCGTATCACCGACGTTAAGCTAGAAAAGCGCGGGAACCATGGATGGCTAGTCGACCATGAAGGCCTCCTTAGATACCAAAATAGGTTGTACATCCCCATAAGAAATGGCCTACGTCAGAAACTGCTAAATATCTACCATGATGATCCACTCGCAGGACATTTCGGTCGAACTCGCACCACCGAGTTACTAAAACGCAAATTCCATTGGGTTAACTTGCAAAAGGACGTGGCCCAATACGTCAAAGAATGCGCAGTATGCCAAGGGGCAGCCACACCAAGGCATCGACCTTATGGCGAACTACAGTCGCTACCGATTCCCCAGCGACCCTTCAGCGATCTAGCAATGGACTTTATCACCCACTTGCCACAGACAATTTACAAGGACAACACCGTCGACGCGATCTTAGTTATCGTGGATAGATTTTCAAAATACGCCGTCTTCCTACCCGTTTCATCTACAATTGATGCTGTGCAACTAGCTGAATTGTTTCACCAAGAAATCGAACTCCGATTTGGCCCGCCAAATAGCATAGTTTCAGACCGAGGATCAGTCTTTACTAGCAAATTCTGGTCTAAACTCTGCTACCAAAGCCATGTCAAATTGAGATTTTCGACAGCGTTTCACCCGCAGACCGACGGCCAAACGGAAAGGATGAACCAAGTACTCGAGAGCTACCTTCGATGCTTCGTCAATACGGAACAAACCAATTGGCCAGTCCTCCTCCCTACAGCCCAATTTGCCACCAATAATGCTATAAACTCAACCACAGGGTTTACACCTTTCAAAGCACTTTACGGTTATGACCCAAACTTCCAATTGCGCGCCGAGGACGGCGCTTCCAGGGAGGAAGTCCCAGCAACTACAGCACGACTAGAAAAGTTGCAAAAGCTACGAGAAAGGCTTCAAGAAGCATGGCGAAAAGCAAGCGAATCGCAGGCGAAACACTACAATAAACGCCACGAACCTATACAGTTCCGAAGGGGACAATTAGTTGCACTATCAACCCGCAATCTCCGAATAAAGAACCCATCAAGAAAACTTGCCCCAAACTTCATTGGACCTTTCCGGATCCTTGACAAAGTTGGAAAGCAGGCGTACCGGCTAGCATTACCCGAGCAATACTCTCGTCTACACAATGTCTTCCCTGTCTCTTTACTCCAAGAATGGCATCAGCGAAACGATAGTGAAACCCTACCTATGCCAGAGCTAGAAGATGATGATGAGTGGGAGGTTGAGGAGGTCCGGGGTGAAAAGAAGTTCCAGAATGAACTACACTACTTGGTTAAATGGAAAGGATGGCCCTCCGAGTACAATCAATGGGTACCACTCTCGGACATGGGGAATGCTAGAGGTATTATCGCAAAGTTCCAGAAGCAAAAGAAAAGGTCGAATTGATTGAATTATCCTGGGGAAACATCGATCCGACCACAAAACACTAGCGAAAATACAGCAAGACAACTAGCTCACCCTAGCTACCCGCCATATCCACAAAACCGGAGAAAACACAAAAACTATCCTCGAAAGGATAAACAGCAAAAGACCCTCCTACGAGCCAACGAAACACTAGCAACCCGACGACTAAACAAGGTAGTCCTCAACGGGGAAATCCTTGACCACATCTGCCTCAAGCTGGTCGTACTGGGGGTTAGAGAGGTTATCGTACTTCTCCTGGCTAGCCACAATCTCAACAACAGCGGAACGAAAAGTTCGCACAGCAAAAGCCCAAGCATGGTAACCATCATCCGAAAGACGTGCACCGGGGTAAGTCGAAGCTTCAGCGACGAGACGGCGAAGCGACGACATACCGACAGTGACAGGGATTGGCTGGAGCAATCCACGACGGTTGTGGACAACTGCTTCGTAGGACTTGGCGATGTCCTACCGAACAGTTAGCAAAACGCTAGAGAAACAACAACAGAACACCGTACCTTCGCTGGCTTCTTATCTGAAGCAATGCCAAACTGCTTACGGTGACCATCTAAGAGGACGTTGAAACCGGCGAGCAGGGCCTGAACAGCCTGGACCAGGTCACCAAAGACAGCATTGTCCAAATCGAAAACTTCGTTATCGTCCTCATTGTCCCAGAAAGGCTTGGCCCAGTCGAGAATGCACTGGAGACGCATCGCATCACCAAGGATACCTTCGTTTACCTACAGAGAAACGCTGGTTAGCCGCTATCATAACACCATGCTTATTGGAAACACTCACAGGCTCGCAATTCTTATTGCGGCTGGCGCACTGACGGCATCTCTTCGACGACAAGCCGTCGTCCCAGCAGGGGATCACTGGTGGTCCACTGGTGTCCCAGTTCTCCAAGAAAGTCCGGAAACAGTGCATGCACCACGCCACATGGCGGAGATAGGCGACAGGGCGAAGGGGGCGGTTCTTCTTCCTGACTCCACCGGTAAGGGCACGGCGGAGACCAGCAAGAGAAGTGGGTCCACTGGGGGTGGGAGTGCTGGGAGCGCTGGGAGTAGGAGTCTCGGAACCAGTGATCACCGAGCGAGCTGCTGGCGAGAATTCAGGTGCACTAGAGGTTTCCTCCTGCTCATCGTCCGAGCTGGAAATCACACTCTCAACCTCAGATGGAGTGGGCGAACGACTGGGAGGAGCTGGGGCTGCTGGGGCCTTGCCACGACCTCGGCCACGGCCACGACCACGACCTGTTCCGCGGGGAGGCATGATGATCAGCGCACAGCAGTTAGATCGCTACTGAAACGACGGCAAAACAACAGCGAGTCAGCAACGTGTCGTCAGACTTAGACATGGGAATGGTCATCACACTTACCTGAAGATATGACAGCCAGAATCTGGAGAAACACCAGAGAAACGACAGCGACGTGAGAACGTGTCGCTGTTGTGGAAAATGATGAGGGAAAAGGAAAACTGAAAGGTAAACAACAGGGGATTTATACCCATGAGGATGAATTCACAACAAAGCCCTGTAACCCTGAACAAACAAACGCAGAAACAAACACGTCGAAGACGCTTTGTTTCACGCAGTTTCACTGTGTTAAAGAAGCTTTGTTTACCACAACAAAGCGCACCACCCATACAAACAAACCCCTGCACCCCAACTAGGAAATCATGAGGTTTTCCAGCCCTATCAAATTCCTGCCTCAGGCCCCAATTTTCCTGCCTGCAACCGTCTATCCTTACACTATCGTTTCCCCATCGCCTTCCTGTCTTCCCGCAATTACTATTTCTCCTGCAAGAACTAGCTACCTTTTCCCACTGGGTTTTTAATGGGCTACGCTCTGCAGACTTCACCACGGGTGCGGACACCCGTACTGGACGGGGGGATAATTGTAACGGAGTCCTCAGGAATCATGCACAGAGTCCTCAGGAATCATGCACAGAGTCCTCAGGAATCATGCACAGA